>NW_015664223.1:123952-136574 GCF_001515625.1 Sinocyclocheilus rhinocerous | reverse complement strand
TTTGCCCTCGTTTCCTCGCTTTTAAATAGCTCCATGCACATTTTACATTCACTTTCAATTTCAAATAAAAGTTCTGTGAGTTTGATGTTGTATTAACAAAACGAATAAAAATACACCGTGCAATATGCCTAATATAAAATAACAAATTACTAAAGGCTACACAAAGGTATACAAAATTGAAAATCAGCAAACACTGTGAAACCAAACAAATAACAAAAATAGAACGTAATAAAAATAGAAAGCTTGGAGGCACGGCATACACCTGGATGTCAAATAAAATAACTAAAAGTCTATCGCAGCAACCCGAATGGTCACATGACATGTAAACAGACAAACTTTTCAAATATGTGTAGTAAGTGAGCTCTGGCTGCTCTTTACCTCCATGAAGTGAAACCACGATGTCCACGCTGGCTCCGGGCTCACAGCTGCTGTTACTGGGCTTCACGCGGTACTTCTCTGGAGCCGTCGTTCGGACCTGAACACACAAAAACATGATCAAACACTGTAGAGACCAACCACACCAGCTCCTGTCATTACAACTGATTTGTAGTGAGATTTAAGACAAAAAACATGGACGCAGAATCCAATCATAGAAATGGAATTTACAGAATAACATGAAATTTTGGTAAATAAATTTTCGCTTAAATAAAAGTAGGGCTGTAAGAAGCTCAAAGGACTTCACTGCAACCTGCCAAACTAAAAGAAGAGAAGAATTTGAGAAAAAATAAAACCAGTTTCATAGGGCCCTAAAAATATATTTTTTGTTAAACTTTTGATAAATCATTGTTAAATGGTACGAGTTTCATGACTTTAATTAATTAGATACTTTCTGATTACTGAATTTTTATTTAACCAAAATTCAGAGAAACTAAACTGAGAAAAAAGAAATCTAGGACACAAATTTTTTTTTTAAATAAAAAAAATTTATTCAAAACAAAAAGCCAAAAAACTAAAAACCTGAATCCAGAAAAAAAAAAAAATAAAAAAAATAAAAAAAAAAATCCAGAACTATTTATTCAAAACAAAAAGCCAAAAAAAGAAAAACCTGAATCCAGAAAAAAAAAAAAATAAAAAAAATAAAAAAAAAAATCCAGAACTATTTATTCAAAACAAAAAGCCAAAAAAAGAAAAAACTGAATCCAGAAAAAAAAAAAAATTTTTTTTTTAAAAATTGGGGGGGGAAAAATACAACGGAATTTGGGACAAAATAAACCTTCTTTCATAGGGCTTATGCATTGGGACTTGGCAAACACCAATAAAAAAAGACTGTTAAATTAGTGAGACACCTGCAGATGAGGCTGAAAATCCGATTTTCTTTTAGTTCTAAAGTATTTCATTCAAATCATAGACTGCAGCTTTATTCAGCATGCGTGATCTGCTGACGTCTCACCTTAAAGGCCACGTGGTTTTTGGTGACGTTGTTGAGGATGATCAAACACTTCTTCTCTGATTCTTTAGCACCGAATCGGAGCTCTTCTGATGGACTGAAACAACACCGCACACGCGTGATTATCAAGATCACATCCACAACTCTCTCACTAACAGATTACTGCAATATCACTGAGTGATGTTCACACAACAGAAAGCACATTACATCAGATCCTGTGACTCTAAACATCAATGTGTGTGCATATGGGAGATAGAGCTAAAAAAAAATCATCTCCATATTTATGTGTTGGCTCTGAAATACAGGATTCATCATTTTAATCAAAAGTCTTCGTAATAAAGTAGATTCAAAATGCCTCACGTTAGAAATAAAATGCAGTAAAAATCTAGTTCACAATGCATGTTTTAACATTTTTCAATATTTGTTTTTATTTATATTTTTGTAACGCTTTACAGTAAGGTCTCATTTGTTAGCATTAATAAATGCATCAATTAATGAGAACTAACAATGAACCAGTATTATTTTAGTGTTATTTATATACTATTATAGTTTTTGTTAATATTTAGATTTTTTTTTAATTGTATTTATTATATTTAATACTTAATTTTTAGTATTTTTTTTGTGCAGGCTTACAAAAAGCAAACTGCATTTTTATTTTTATTCGCTCTAATTTATCTTTATTTCAGTTTTAGTTTTATTTCCAGTGAGTATTTTTAGTTTTTTAACTTTATTTATTTATTATTTCAGTTAGTTGCCAAGGCAGTTAAAGTTTTTCATTTAATATTTATTTTACTTTATTCAAGCCTTTAATTATTTCAATTAACAAAATTGTTTTAAATAGTAACAATATATTAGCATTTATTCACTTTCATTAATGCTCTATTTGTTCATCGTTTTAGTTCACAGTGCATTAATAACTTTGATTTTAAAAATGTAATGTTGAAATGAAGTTAGCATTGGTTATTCTCAGCTCTTAACTAATGTAGTTAAATTAAATCATATTGTGATTTATCATATCATAAATCATATCATATACCATTTTTATTTATATGCACCAATTTAACAATCATAAACAGCAATATATATTCTGAAAACATTTTGATATGAAAACTGACACATGGAGACTAAACATTGGGAGATGACGCAAATGAATCATTGTTCCAAAGTTCTGAACTGATTCACTGAATTGCACAGTATGAACTGAATCATGTAAATGAATCATCACACATTTAATAAACATTCAATATCTCAGCCAGCTCTAATAGGCACATGTATTGTTATTGTATATTTATTTGGCATGAATCATGCGCTGCATGAACCGCAGTCGGCCTCAAATAACATCCATATCCAAAATATTGTGCAGCACAACTGTTTTCAACATTGATAATAATCAGAAATGTTTCTTGAGCAGCAAATCAGCATATTATACTGATTTCTGAAGATCATGTGACACTGAAGACTGCAGTAATGATGCTGAAAATACAGCTGCGCATCACAGAAATAAATTACAGTTTAACAGATATTCACATAGAAAACAGCTAGTTTACATTGTAATAATTTCACAATTTTTACTGTATTTTTGATCAAATAAACGCAGCCTTGCTGAGCAGAAGTTCGTCAATTCATTAATTATTTTGAGCAGTAAATGTATTCATACCATATAGTTGTCGAATGTGTTTTTTGCGATACCATTAATATCCATTTAGTTATGGTTTTATGTCGATCAAGTTCCAAATAAAAATAGAAAAACAATTAAATTAGAGAAAGCATCTTTCATTTGCAAAATATTTAATTGACTGAATTATACACATACAAAAATTACCTGAGTGTTCAGTTTCATATACAATAAAATCCCAAATCAATGTATTTAACCCATAAACAAACACAATTCAATGTAAACTAGTTCAATTCATTTAATGTTCAGAGATGATTTAATAGTTTCTCATAGTTTGATTCATTTCTGTGAATCGGTTCAAACTGTCCGACTCACTGAATCAATTCAAAACTCTGATTCAATGAATTAACATCACTTAGAAATGTTCACTGAAGTCCCCATGCATAACTTTTCATATTTAGTAAGTATCTGAAGGCAAATATTGCGGTTTATGACTGTGCATTAGTATATTGGTGCATGTAATTGAAAGCAATTTAGTATGATACTTCCTTTAGTGAAAAAGTGTGAAAAAAGCGTGTGTGCCTTTTGAACTAGATCTCGCATACCGCTCGCATTCATCGAGTCCATCAAACGCGAGTGCAGTGATTTACCTGATGTGCAGTAATGTGCCCATGAATGTGGTGGTAGGTTTTCTAGCTCCTCTCAGTCGTCCAGGATCTCCTCTGTCCAGATCTTCAGACTTCTGACCGTCTTCAAGGAAATTCACCTTCAAAACACATCACAGAACATCACGATGGCACTTTTGCAATAGAAAAGCATGACATCAGGTCTGATTTTGTGCTCACAATCCCTTTCAAATGCTCCAATATCAACAAACTGATACATGCAGGGTAGACTGAATGTTGCATTAACGTTGCTGCACAAAAATGGACATATTTTAAGATTAACAACATGCATGATAAAAAATGCAATAAATAGGAAAGCACGCCATCAGGTCCGATTTTGTGCTCACGAACCTGTTCAAATGATAAAATATCGACACAAATACCACAAGAGCGTTGCATGAACATTGTATGAAATTAAGAGTAATAACCTGTACGACAAATTAATTGCAATAAATAGAAATGCACTACGTGAGGTCTAATTTTGTGCTAATGAACCTGCTCGATTGCTCCAATATTGATAAACTAATACCATAAAGCATAGAACGAACGTCGCGTGAATGCTGCATAAACATCGCTGCTCAAAAAAAGGAGATATTTTCAGACTGACAAACAGGAAAGCACAACATCAGGTCTGATTAATGTGCACACGAACCCGTTTAAATGCTCCAAAATCAACGAACTGATAAATGCAGCGTAGAAAGAAATCGTGAACGTTGCGGCACAAAAATGGAGATTTTTTTAAGATTAACAACCTGTATGACAAATGATTGCAAAAAATGGGAAAGTACAACACGAGGCATCATTCTGTGGTTATGAACCAGTTCAAATGTTCCAGTATAGACGAGCTGATGCCACACTGCATAGAAAGAACGTTGCATGAACGTTGCAGCACAATTTTTTTTTTTTAAATAACATATTTAAAGATTAACAACTTCTACAATAAATTACATTGCAATAAAGAACAGAAGAAGAACTGTAACAGGGTTTTTGAAGATGATAAAACCAAAAAAGCAACTGGACTTTGTTTGTTTTCAATGAGAATTGGCTATTTTATGGTGACTGAAACGCAACAAAGTCAAGCAGGCCTCAATTATATATAAATTAGCAGCAACCAATGGGATCAATGGCATCAAAAATGGGGAAGAAAATCAGAACAAAGACCCAATGTGAACACGTGAATAAACGCACTGAAACCATCAGGTTGTGATTTCCCATTTTAACCATCACAGGAACTTTTACCCACTTTATTCAGTCGCAAACCGCCAAAACACACGTGGAAACGAAACGAAAACTGCTGAACACACGCTTTCTTTGTGCTCGTGCTGCGGAAGTGGAAACAAAGTTGAAGTGAAACTCTGGCGCAACCGAACACGTGCTGGAAAAAAGAGGGAGAGGATGTGGGTCAGGGGTCGAGGTCAAAGGTCACGGCGTCGTTACAATCGACAAAAACGGCCTTATAATGTGTTCATTAATTAAAGAGGCAGGCTCGATTTGAAATGTTCCGGACTTTATTCAGAGTTTGATTGAAAATGTCAATTAAACAGCTGAAAAATCACAGTTTTGAACCAGATTACATGAAATGTTCTTCACATACGATTACATTTTACAGTATGTCAGTCAATCATTAGTGTCTATTTATTAGTTAATTGAGCATTAGTGATGAAACGATTTACATTGCTGAATAAACGCACTGAAACCATCAGGTTGTGATTTCCCATTTTAACCATCACAGGAACTTTTACCCACTTTATTCAGTCGCAAACCGCCAAAACACACGTGGAAACGAAACGAAAACTGCTGAACACACGCTTTCTTTGTGCTCGTGCTGCGGAAGTGGAAACAAAGTTGAAGTGAAACTCTGGCGCAACCGAACACGTGCTGGAAAAAAGAGGGAGAGGATGTGGGTCAGGGGTCGAGGTCAAAGGTCACGGCGTCGTTACAATCGACAAAAACGGCCTTATAATGTGTTCATTAATTAAAGAGGCAGGTTCGATTTGAAATGTTCCGGACTTTATTCAGAGTTTGATTGAAAATGATTACATTTTACAGTATGTCAGTCAATCATTAGTGTCTATTCATTAGTTAATTGATCATTAGTGATGAAACGATTTACATTGCATTATATATATCCATCTTTGACAAGCATACAGTAATGAATCACAGCACTGATCAGAAAAATCACTCGTGATTGAGAACAAACACTGTTTTTCTTTTTCAAAATCAGATGATCAAATAATAAGACAAACTTGTTTATGAAATGTAAATGTGGAAAAACAAGATGAAACGATTTACATTGCATTATATATATCCATCTTTGACAAGCATACAGTAATGAATCACAGCACTGATCAGAAAAATCACTCGTGATGAGAACAAACACCGTTTTTCTTTTTCAAAATCAAATAATAAGACAAACTTGTTTATGAAATGTAAATGTGGAAAAACTTCATTTTGGTGGAGTGTTAGAGCAAAACCGAAACGATTCAATAGTGGGTCTATATAAACAACTCACAATTTCAGAGTGTTATTGAAAATGTCATAATGCTGATCATATGACCGTGGTCTACATTAGTTCCTCTGTACGCTCTCAGGACTCCTACACACTAGAAGAAGAAGAAGAAGAAGTAGCTCAGATTGCGCATTACATCAAACTGGATCAGCCTGAAACCAGCCGCATTTCTGAACGCACTGCTTAGTGTATGTTGTAGCAAGAGTTAAAAGTCATGCAAACCCCAGCGTATCTTCTATACTGCCTTGGAATCAATGGATTCAATTGACCAATTATGGCTCTTTAAAGGAATAGTTCACCTAAAAATGAAAATTAGTTGAAATTGTGCTCACTCTCAGGCCATCCAAGATTAGGATGAGTTTGTTTCTTCATCAGGTTTGGAGAAATGTAGCATTGCATCAGTGTCTACAGCACTGATCAGAAAAATCACTCGTGATGAGAACAAACACCGTTTTTCTTTTTCAAAATCAAATAATAAGACAAACTTGTTTATGAAATGTAAATGTGGAAAAACAACATTTTGGTGGAGTGTTAGAGCAAAACCGAAACGATTCAATAGTGGGTCTATATAAACAACTCACAATTTCAGAGTGTTATTGAAAATGTCATAATGCTGATCATATGACCGTGGTCTACATTAGTTCCTCTGTACGCTCTCAGGACTCCTACACACTAGAAGAAGAAGAAGAAGAAGTAGCTCAGATTGCGCATTACATCAAACTGGATCAGCCTGAAACCAGCCGCATTTCTGAACGCACTGCTTAGTGTATGTTGTAGCAAGAGTTAAAAGTCATGCAAACCCCAGCGTATCTTCTTTACTGCCTTGGAATCAATGGATTCAACTGACCAATTATGGCTCTTTAAAGGAATAGTTCACCTAAAAATGAAAATTAGTTGAAATTGTGCACACTGGACTCTCATTCTGACGGCACCCATTCACTGCAGAGACACTGATGCAATGCTACATTTCTCCAAATCTGATGAAGAAACACACTCATCCTTATCTTAATTATTTGAGCACTTTTGAACTGACGTACAACTCATTAAATCAAATCTTTGCTTTGTGTATCTTTAACTACACGCACTGAACAATAAGTAACTACACTGTCATAGTCTCTCAAGCCTTAAAATGATCATTCATCCAAAAATTAAAATTGTCATTTACTCGTCCTCATATCGTTCCAAGCCTGTATGACTCTCTCTTCTTTTAAACCCATATTTTGAAGAACTCTTGAGGTCTACACAACGTTTACTTTCATTATATGAACAATAACAACAGAAAGTTCTCTTGTGTTCCAATATTTGGATTCAATCTTTTTATCTTTCGATTAGCACACGTTTTGGATTTCTTTTCGGAACTGACTGATTATAAATCTTGTTAATCTGAGCTTATGCACCTCAGTTTTAGAGTGAAAAAACATTTATTTGTGGATTATTTTGGCTCAAAAATGGAGTAGCATGAGTTCAGATCAGTGAAGCCTACGATCAATAAGTGCCAAAAAGAAACACACAACCTGTGCTAATTGAAAGAAAACAAGTTGATAAAAAGATTGAATACAATATGTGACCTCGGAGCACAAAACCAGTCATAATCGCTGGGGTATATTTGTTGCAATAGCCAACAATACATTGTATCCATTTTTCTTTTATGCCAAAAATCATTAGGATATTAAATAAAGATCATGTTCCATGAAGATATTTTGTAAATGTCCTACCGTAAATATATCAAAACTTAATTTTTGATTAGTAATATGCATTGCTAAGAACTTCATTTGGACAACTTTAAAGATGATTTTCTCAATATTTAGATTTTTTTGCACCCTCAGATTCCAGATTTTCAAATAGTTGTATCTCGGCCAAATATTGTCTTATTTGTGCTCAATTAAAAAAATAAAAAATTGTGGTCAGGGTCACATATTTGGTGATAATTTAGCATAATAATAGATTTATAATCAATTATTTGTAGGCCGATCCTTTTTGACCAGGAAACACCAAACGTGTAACAAGGTGGGAAAAATCTCTAAAAAAAGTTAAAAACGTATCAAATTGTTTGGGCAAAGTTGTTTTACCCTGTGCGAGCAAAGTCAGTAAGTTTCAGTCCGATGCAATAACACATTAACTAGCATTTTCGGGAAAAAGAAAATCCTGTCCAGATCAAAATGACCCAACATGAGGGTTCATTCAGACTCAAATCTAAGATAAAATGGTTTCTTTTGATTCAATAGCGGTGCAGGAAACACTCAGTATTTTTGTACGGTTTATCTGAACACACTGGAGGAATGCAGACGCTCAAGAACCGCTTCTAGATTCCCAACAACAGTATTCTCTAGTGTGCAAGAGCCCTGAGGAGTTTGACACAATAACAACACAACGATAATACTCAAATAAAACTGCTAATATAACGTCTTTGATTGAACAGATCTAATACACCCCGTAACCAGACGGTGATTTGTTAAAAATATCAATCAAATATGCATTAAAATCATATGAAATGCCACTGAAACTGGGACAAGTAGATGAAGCGTCTCGTTCGGTGCTGTTGAAATGGGATGGACACATGGGATGAATCTGGTTTGGCTCTGGAAACCGCAGGCACTTGAGGTTGTAGAAGCATCTACAATGTCTTACCAGTCCTTGTTTTAAGACAGACAGAGAGGGACATGAGAAAAACATGCACGGAGAACAGCGAGCACAGCTGTGAGTTTCTCCCATTCATTTTCTCCATAGAAGATTCTTCAGTAAAACCACGAATCAAATCAACCAGATGAATCGCATTTAAAAACTCTGATTTGAATCAGTTTGCTCTGTAGAGAATGAATGGGATTTTTACTCAACTCGACTGATGCGCTCGATGGCGACCGGACATTGGAAAAGGATCTCTGGATCCCAAATGAAAGCCTTCAAGCGCTTCGTCATCATGCTGAGCGTTTGAGAGTCACATGATGAATCAGAGCGAACCATGAGACGCTCATGAGTTCATCATCATAATTAGCGCGTCTAACATCAATCAACACAAACACTGTGAGACGCCTGATTAGTTGATGAGATCAGAGATGAGTGACGATGACCCTTAACGGCACAATGCAGGTTAATCCAAGTTAAACTAAATGAAAATGAGAAATGTTGCTTTGGAAACTAGCTGAAATAAAACATACATATATAAAAATAAAAAAATTTTTTGTAAGTAACAATTAAAAAAAAAAAAATGATTGTAGTTAACTATAATAATCCTGTCGTGAATACTGTGGTGATTTTAATCTGAGGATTAAATTTCCTAAAGATTGTTGCTTGTTTTATGAGTACATTGTACACAAGTTTTAAATAAAACAAAGATTACTGGACTATGTTTTACAAAGAAAAAATACTATTTGCTATTTGAGTCTTTGCACTTAAAATTTCACATTTAATTAACTATGTTACTATTTCTTTAAAACAATTTTCACAAATAATTATTAATTTATTACATTGTTACACTAAATTGAGAAATGTTGCCTTGGAAACTAGCTAAAATAAATTAAGTTTTTTATATTTTATTTCATTTCAGTTAATGTTTATTTTATTTTAAGTAATAAAAATGTTGTTTTATGGTTTTAGTTTTATGAATATTGTGGTGATTTTAATTTGAGCATTACATTTCCTAAATATTGTTGCTTGTTTTATGAGTACATTGTAGACAAGTTTTAAATAAAACAAAGATTACTGGACTATGTTTTATAAAGACAAAATACTATTTGCTATTTGAGTCTTTGCATTTAAAATTTCACATTTAATTAAATATGTTACTATTTTTTAAAACAATTTTCACAAATAATTACAAAATAAATCTTACATCAAATGTTCAGCGTATGAAAGTGTTCAAACAAATGTTTATTATTTTTTATTTCAGTTTTAGTTGTAGTTATTTATTTTATTGCATTGTTACACTAACTGAAAATGAGAAATGTTGCCTTGGAAACTAGCTGAAATAAAATACATTTTACGTTTTTTATATTTTGTTTCATTTCAGCTAACGTTTATTTTATTTTAAGTAATAAAAAATGTTGTTTTATGGTTTTAGTTTTATGAATATTGTGGTGATTTTAATTTTAGCATTAAATTTCATTCTTTCTACTAAAAAATTCACGTTTAATTAAACGTGTTACTTGCCACAAGTATTTACAAAATGAATATTAAAAATGTTCAGTGTATGAAAGTGTTCAGACAGATTTAGTTTTAATAGCGTCTCTCATTTCAAGTTCAGTAGAGAAGTTGTGCTGGCAATTTTGATTCATTTCTGTGAATCAGTTCAAACTGTCTGCTTCAGTGAATCAGTTAAATATATGAAATGATTCCTTTGCATCATCATTCAGAAATGTTCACTGAACTCTTGTCATTGTTCATGTTTTAGTACATATACATGGGTAAATACTGTTGTTTATCATTGTACATTTATCATCAAAGATAGTTTTTGGTGTTTTTCTTCTAGAACTATCATCCAGCTCTAGTCTTTGCTAGAATTCTATTCACCTGACGTTACTCTGATCGCATAATGATTATCATCTCACTAATAAAGAGGCCAAAAGAGAGCAAGAGAGATTACAGGGAAAGAGGTGCTTCAGTACAAAGTCTCGGCCATGTCACTACAGCAAAAGCTTTGAGGTGCAGCATCAGCATGCTTTGATTTCAAATCACAATGGTCAAAGAATATTGATTCAGAAGCTCAAATGCATAGTCAAAAGTACAATAATTATTCACAAAATGCATTGATTCCGATGTAAGAAAAGAATCATTGTTGGAAACCAAGAATGAGCAGTAACTCGAGTTACAGGTGTAGAGAAGTTAATCTCGCAAAAACATGTCCGGGTCACATTTCAAAATCAAAAGAAAGAAAATATTTTGCATAGGGAAAATTGAGTCTTTCCAGGATCATTCATATTTTTGCAATTACAAATGCGTTGTTAAAGATTTAGCAAAATATAATTTCTTTAGATTTTTGGGGAAACGTGACCTGGATTTGTGAACAAGGAAACGTAGATTAGACAGAACGCAGCGTATGATGTGGTATACCTTCTTGGGTTTGATTGATTGCTCAGAATTGAAACTGGATTCGAGAGTCTCTTTGGACTCGGATTCAATATCCTTGATGTCACTCTCATCTTCGCTGACGATTGGACCGTTTTCACAGATTGGAGACTGGAAGTCATCGTCCGGGAGAGGCGGATAACTGTATTTGAATTGGTCCTGTCACAAAAAAACAAAAGAATATTAACAAATCTTTGCAATCCTGCAATTTATTATATTTTTGTTCTGTATTACATTTATTATTTGAAAAATGAGAATCTTGACATGGTCACTGTTGTAATTGGAGGAGAACAAACTGGAGTAATTTCCCAAAAATCAGAATTACATTGAAATATATAGCATAACTAAGCACAACTTTAACCCATAGCATCAACATCACATGCTGTGAGATACTAAGTCAGGTTTGTGTTGCCAGGTAAGATTTATGTTTCTAGATTCAAAAGTTACAATCATACAAAGTCTTATTTTGAGCTGATGGTGGCGCTAGAGGGTTTTAGGCAGATACCCTAAAGTTGGTGCAATTAATGGTTAGACACTTAGCAATAAATGTGCCAAATTTCACACCATTTCTCCATACGGTTCTTGGTGTTTCAACATCAGACAAAGCAAAATTCACAATCAATTTTGCAGTTACAATCATACAAAAAGCTATACTTTGAACTGATGGTGGTGCTAGAGGATTTTAGGCAGATACCCTAAAGTTGGTGCAATTAATGGTTAGACCCTTTGCAATAAATGTGCCAAATTTCATGATGTTCTTCCAAATAGTTTTTGGGGTTTCAACACAATATATATTGCTGATGATGCAACATAAAGCTCAAAGAAATCGAGATACTACCACGATCAACGCACAGAAACGTAGCAAGGACATTGGTAAAGTAGTCCATGTGACATCAGGGGTTCAAACGTAATTTTACAAAGCAGCGAGAATACTTTTTGTGCGCAAAGAAAACAATAATAACAATTTATTCAACAATTCTTCTCCCAGAGTTACCGTCTTCCGCCATTTTGGAGAGTACCCCAGAACGTAATCAGCATTGTTTACGTTCAGCATGCGCACGCTTTCTACTGAACGTAAACAACGCTGATTACTAGGGATGTAACGATTCACTCAACTCACGATTCAGTTCGATTCACGATTTTGATTTCACGATTCGATTTTCTCACGATTTTTTTTTTTTTTACAAAATGAGATTGAAGACACATTATACAGTAAATGAAAAGGTGTCCTTTTATTAGGCTATTGCTGCACGCTTCTTTGTGAAATTGAAATATAGCAAAACTAAATAGAAATTTTAAAACAAACCCCAAATCAAATAAATAAGTTACACATATAAAATAAATCTCTTCATATGAACAAACTAAGGCTTTGTCTGTGCTCTTTC
>NW_015664223.1:120051-123610 GCF_001515625.1 Sinocyclocheilus rhinocerous | reverse complement strand
GGGTGAGTTAAACACAGGCTAATTTTCATTTTTGGGTGAACTAACAAACTAAGGCTTTGTCTGTGCTCTTTCCATTTAAAATTAGAGGCAACCACTGCATTTTAATCAAACAAAGATGCTGCACACATGCAACAGGAGTTTGTTAAATTGTATAATTTCGAAATTTGAAGCAAAAACAGAATGGTCTGACTTTAGTTTTGTGAAACTATACTACATAAAACACATCTGAAGGAAACCGCAGATGAGCTGAATGAGACGCAGATTCACTCTCGGCCAGCAGGTGGCGCTTATGAACAGCAATGATACAGTGTTTCCTTGGTTATCGCTGTAAACAAAGCAGAGCTGCGCTTATGAACTCTACTTTAATATGCATCGTTCAGAGGCAAGATGAAAAGAAAATGCCATCTAAACTTTTCTAAAGACAGTCAGTTCCCCTCAGAGATACATTCTCCCACCCCCAATTGTATTGCGATTTGTTTGGCATCTCAACCGATTTGAATCGTCACATATTTTAATCGATTTTCAACCGGCTCGCGGTTCATCGTTACATCCCTACTGATTACGTTGATTACGTTCTGGGTTACTCTCCAAAATGGTGGAAAATGGTAACTCTGGAAGAAGAACTGCTGAATAAATTGTTATTATTGTTTTCTTTGCGCACAAAAAGTATTCTCGTAGCTTCGTAAAATTACGGTTGAACCCCTGATGTCACATGGACTATTTTACCTACGTTTCTATGCGTTGATCGTGGTAGTATCCTTGCTGTCTATGGGAGGGTCACAGAGCTCTCAGATTTAATCAAAAAGATCTTAATTTGTGTTCCGAAGATGAACGAAGGTCTTACGGGTTTGGAACGACATGATGGTGAGTAATTAATGACAGAATTTTTGGGTGAACTATCCCTTTAAAATAGAATTTTACACTTTAAGGCAAAGAACTTCCATTCCATTTTAGTTTAAATATATCTGATCAAAGTACATCTATTTAATTTATCTTATTTAAACTCCAAGCCATATTTAATTAAAAACAAGTAACTCTCTTATTTGTACATACCGTTCCTCCCATGTGTGGTGGAAGGTGCTCGGGGCCGACATACGTCTGGATGTCACTCTTCGTGACAAACTTGAGCTTACTGATGGCTTCGGGGCCCAGCCACGTCTTCACTATCTTCCAGGCAGCTGCCACACACAAGAAAAGGTTATGACAAATGAACTGCTGGACCAGACATCATTACAAAGATCTGTTTAGACTTCTCATGAGCCAATCACAACTCACCATTCATGATCCAAGGCATCTCGTACATGATCATTTTGGCTGAACAACAAAACAAAGATGTTTAAACAAAGATGTGAAATCCCTTTTGTATAATACTAGGATCCCCAACCTTTTTGTCAGCCAAACCCCTCTGAGCTTAAATATTTACTTCAAGTCTGAGATTTTAAGTTAATATTTCTATAATTCAACATCACGTGCATGTTCACAGTTCTCTGATGTCATAAATAATAAAATTTCACCTTTTTTTTTTATTTTAATTGTTTCAATTTTACATTTTGATTTTAATGAACTTTTCATCAACCCAGTTTGAGAAACCCTGCTATAATAGGAGGTTTAAAAAACAGAATATACTCACAAAGAAACTTTGGATAGTACACTTTGAAGCAGTTAATAATATACTTCACAAAGTCCATGTCCTAGAAGAGAAAAAACATGGGAAAGAAATCTAAGTTGCTATAATTCATAAAGCTGGATGATATGATGATGTATATACTGCGTGACAGTAAAAACATCAGCTGTTAAGAGATTTTGCGATACCATTTATACCACAGTAAATATACAATATTTGCCTGGCTAGTAGTTGGCAAGACTGCTTTGTTATTTACATGTGAAATCAAAAAGGACTGCAACAAAAAACATGGATTTTTTGGGGGTTCATTTAAGTTCTAAATAAAAGAACTTAAAGGCTTTTCATTTGTATAGCATTGTATTCGCTTGGATTACACAAAATAGACCTTACAACCAAAGTATTTCATATATAAAGTTTTTTTTTTCATTTAGTTTAGTTGAATATTTGAATGTATGTCAGTGAGAGTGTTTACTTTACTGACCCACTTCAAGACTAAACCACTGCCTCAAGTTCATCTGTAAAGCTGCTGTTAATCCATTGGCTAACTAACTGTTAAAGCTCACCAATGGGTGTCAAATTTAACAGTACACAAGACTTGCTGAACCAGCACTGAATGCACACACATACTGATCAGCCTGAACACTACTAGACTGTACTACAACCGGTTAATCATTTAATTGTGCAATTCTGATGTTTACTGAACGCCCGAGTAACCTTTAGCTTCATTTACTGTTGACACTTACATTTGCTCTACAGATTGACTCCTGGGAGCCACAACAGTACTTTTCAATGAAAGTTTGTTACAAGAAAACAATAGAAGAGTTTGTATATGGAATATTTATTTGAAAACCTAGAATCTTGACATGGTCACTGTTGTAATTGGAGAACAAACAACTTTTTACTGTTTTTATCTGAAGAAATTCCCCAAGAATTATTAATAAAGTGAAATGTATTTGCACTTTAACCCATAAAATCAGCAGATTTATGTTGCCAGATATGATTTTCTAGAGTTACAGAGTCATGTTTTGAGCTGATGGTGGCGCTTGAGGGTTTTAAGGTAGAGATCCTAAAATTGGTGCAATTAATGTTTAAACCCTTTGCAATAAATGTGCCAAATTTCACAAAGTTCCTCCAAACAATTCTTGGGATTTCAACATGACATTCACTGCTTGGCTCCTAATAAATCGCTACGGATACAACATAAAGGTCAATAAAAAACCAAAAAATTATTTATAAAATACAATTTTACACTAAGGGAAAGAACCTACATTAACCAATACACAGAAATCAAATGATTAAACCTCAAAAACATTCCATTTAAATTCAAATATATCAGATCAAAGCACATCTCCACAGTAAAGACACCTCACATGACAGTCCTTCATTTTATAAACCCGAACAACCAATTTACAGTCATATAAGATAAGCATTAAAGAGAGCAAATTAAAGCACACTCTAATTCCTCCATATAAAACTGGCATTAGGTTTAATTAGGCTGCGGCTTTGGCCTTCCACTCCCGCATTTCTGCTGCAGAAACATGAGACGAGGAGATTTGCAGTTTGACGGGAAATTCTCTCGGATTAAGTGAGCGAGTTGGATTGACCAAACGGATTTAAAGGTCACGTAAATCTGCAAAGTCTTAAACCAGTGAGCGGCATCTGTCCCTCTGCACCTTCGACTAATACAGCTAATGACCCTAAAATGTCCGCTAGAGGGTCAATAACGGCCCAAGACTAATCAGAACAAATGCACTCTGGTGACCTTGAAAGAAAAATACTAAAACTAATGGACAATATATATATATATATATATATATGTATGTGTGTATATGGTATGTATATATATATATATATTATTTATATATTGTATTGAAATGTTTTGCGTATAAATGTGTCTATACTATATATATATATATATATATATATATATATATA
>NW_015664223.1:116146-119801 GCF_001515625.1 Sinocyclocheilus rhinocerous | reverse complement strand
CACACACACATATATATTTATATTTATATGTACATTTATGTTATTGTTTATTTAGTACTGTACTGAATATGGTATTTCACATAACAGATGTTTACATATACAAAAATAATATAACAAAATAATAACTGAATTTATAAAAAATGACCTCATTCAAAAGTTTACATACCCTTGAATATTAATACTGTGTGCCATTTCCTGGATGATCCACGACTGTTTTTATATTTTGTGATAGTTGTTCATGAGTCCCTCGTTGGTCCCGAGTAGTTCAACTGCCTGTTGTTCTTCAGAAAAACCCCCCAGCTCCTGCACATTCTTTGGTTTTCCAGCATCTTCTGCACATTTGAACCTTTTCCAAAAGTGACCGTATGACTTTGAGATCCATCTTTTCACACTGAGGACAACTGAATATTACAAAAGGTGAAAATATTTACTGATGCTCAAGAAGGAGGCAAGGTAAGAGCCAGAGGGTGTAAACTTTTGAACCGGATGATGATGTGTAAATTCTTTTCATTTTGTTTAACGATCATATTTTTTCATTTAGTACTGGACTTCAGAAGCTACATAAATACTTACATGTTTCCCAGAAGACAAAATAAGTACAATTTAACCTGATCATCCAATTTAAATAGTTTACACCCCCCGGGTCTTAATGCATTGTGTGGCTTTCTTGAGCATCAGTAAATGTTTTCACCTTTTGTAATAGTTATGCATGAGCCCCTCAATTGTCCTCAGTGTTAAAAGATGGATTTCAAAATCATACAGTCAATGTTGGAAAGGGTTCAAATATGCAGAAGATGCTGGAAAACCAAAGAATGTGCAGGAGCTGGGGGATTTTTCTGAAGAACAGCAGGCAGTTGAACTGCTCAGGACCAACGAGGGACTCGTGAACAACTATCACAAAATATAAAAACAGTCGTGGATCATCCAGGAAACGACACACAGTATGAATATTCAAGGGTATGTAAACTTTTGAACTGTTTAAAAAAATATATATTATATATATATATATATATATATATATAGTATTAAAATGTTATATAAAATATTGAACTATTACACATATACAATTATATAATATAAATTTAAAATGGTTAATTTAATATATTAATATACATACAATTTAATATTACATATTTATAATCAACCCAGTGAATAAAATGCATCCAAAAGAGACGAACTGCCTTTCATTTAATTATTTTCAGTATAACTGGAACAGGAGAATCACAGTTTGACATTTCTATTATCAAACAATATCAGCCGTTGATTACATAGCATTGTCAACCAGTTAGTATTGAAATGTTTTAGACCGAACTTGAACAACATTTATAAGCATGCGGAGTAAAGCAAAGAACTTACTATATTACTGAGTCCAGACTCCGACATATCGAACACGACCGTCAGCGGCATCCCAGGCTCACGTTTGGCGTAGCGCTCCAACCAGAACGCCACATACCGCTTCTTATCCAATATCACCTTGGCATCTTTAACGTGGAGCTTCACTCTGAACCAGACTGCATTTGAAACACACAGACAGAAAGAGCTGCAGATGGAGGGATATCATTCATTGATTCTTCAGGGCAAATTCGGCGCAAGCGAATATCATAAAAGAAAATTACTCTAGCATAGTACTATACTTCATTTAGACTAGAATTGAACGATACAGCTAAAGAATGTTGTTTTCAGCATCTCGGTTTACAGTAAATCACATGTGCGCTGTGCTTTTAACATACATTTGGGGAATGCAACGTATGCCAGTTATGCTTTATTTTCACATTTGCATAATATCCAAAAATTTTTGAAGACAGATAATTACAGAATTTCACTGGATTTATCATGTGTTTGAAATCCTGCTGTGACATATATATAAAAATGACTAAATAAATATAAATAAGTAAACTTACATAAATATACTATTACTATTAGGGTTGCAAAAAGGTAACATTCCAGAAATTTTGGAAACTTTCTAAGAATTTTTGGAATATTCCAGGGATTTTTGGAAAGTTTCCGGAAATTTACCGGAATTTTTCCACGCCTTTGCAACCCTAATAACTATCCAAATTATAAATAAATTAACTATATCAAATAATTTACATACTTTTTATGAAATAAATACATTTTATAAATTAATTTAATTTTGCAGTGCATTTGTTTTACAATAGTAATATTAATGCCTTAGAGGTAATAATTATTATTATTATACATTTATATAAATAGTATTTAAATGTGTAATATATATATATATATATATATACACACACACACTAATTTATTAATACTGTTTTTATATTCAAAATGTACTTCTATTGATGTATTTTTTTTCTGATCTGGTTTAAAATGTTTTTTTTTTGTTTGTTTGTTTCTTTCCAATCAGAGGAACCATTATTTCAAACAAAGTCACTGTAGTCGAGTACAGTATACTAAAAATTAGGGTAAAATCAGTAAAAATATATTTTTTTCATAATCAAGACATGTTTCCACGCTGCTTTCACTAAATGAGCACTATTAAAAGCATGTATTATTGTATTAAATTACACATTGAACTATAGTTTTAACATGCGAGGGACATTTTAAATCCACCTACAGAGTTTATTTCCTTCTTTGTCGTATCCGTGAAGGAAAACCGCACCGCTCTCAAACATCCACCCGGGAATACTGCTCTCTGTGAGGTCTACAGGAAGAAGAAAACAAAAATAAAATAGCACTCATTCATCACATTTTCTTCCTGAATCATCACAACAGTATCAGCTTGCATCTCTGTGAATGAACGTCACGCTTTCCTTCAGAACCTGATGACACATTTGATAAGAGAAGCTCAGCACTGACTCGGTTTGCTTTGGAGGCCATGAAAGTTATTTTAAAGCTCTTCTGTTGAACACATCAGCTGAAATGATTGAATTAACACACTGAAGCTTGTGAGGATGAATCACAGACAAGAGGAGGATTATAACAACATTCATTAGAAAGTACAGTTCAGGAATCATTTCTCTGGAGCACAAAGCCTTTCTTATAAACCGCTACGATCTGTTGGTCAGTCAATGAAAGCTTTAAATCTTTATAACTGTGAAACACAGATGGAGCACATAGCAATTATGCACTATTTATCCGTGAAGAACTCATGACCATGCTGGGAATTTATTTCACATTGTGCCAATAGTTGCTGATGCATTACAATTACATTACAAACTGCTTTTCATCTGTTCGCACCAGTCCTGGTTTATTTGTTTTCCTAAGCAACATAGAACATGAACAAAGAACAACAATTTTTAGGAGACCTGGATTCAAATCCTATATACAATTATATAATTTTTTAAATATACAACATTTATTTATTTATCTTCATACATACAGGGAAAATTTGGCATGCAAGTGAAAAAAACAACACCCGCTATGAATAAAAAAAAAAAAAAATATATATATATATATATAAATAATAAATATAAACCAGTAATACAGGACCAAATAATTACAGCTTCAGTACTTAACAACTTTAATCGTTAACGGCATCTTCTAATCATTTAAAAAGGCGAATTTGTCAAGTGTCATAATTCAAAAATACATTTTATGCTGATTTGAATACATTTAATACATACAATATTTTTTTACTGCAATGCGGTAATTTTTTTTTACTAAATTTTAATTTTAAATTTATTTATTT
>NW_015664223.1:113427-115947 GCF_001515625.1 Sinocyclocheilus rhinocerous | reverse complement strand
ATACATGTACATATTTTCAAAATATATACTGTATGTGTGTATATTTATACAGACATAATAAATATACAAAGTACACACATATATATTATGTAAACAAAAACTTTTATTTTGGATGCGATTAATCGCGATTAATCGTTTGACAGCACTAACATATAAGTATCAGGAAATATTTTAAAGCAGTATATGAGAATGTGATTTCAAACACAGTCCAGGAAGACTGTAAGGCTAAACTATACACTTACTGCTATTTATTCCTTTTACAGAGTTTTACAACAGCAAAAAACAACATAATTATAAAAACATGAATTGTGAAGGTTTTCTGACTGACAGCTGAATCCAACAGCTGTGATATCAAATATTAAACATCAGCTCTCGTAATGAACCTTCACCATAACACACGATCCATAAAAGTCTTAAATGTCACTGTCGATATTCTAATATTTAATATTAACGTTCAATTATGAGATGAGAATGCATGTTATCGTGAAGATCACAACACTTGAGAACTTAGCGTACTGCTAACTCACCTCCAACATACTCGCTTTTAAACCTCTGCCGTGTTTCTTCGATCTTGCTCTCGATGTCCTTTCAGAGTAAAATAGTAATTATAAATCCATTTCAGATGAGAATATAACATGTAACGCTTCTTTTGTTTAGCTGTCTTATTACCTGCTCTGATTCCGCCTGTCCTGCCTCCGCCATGATAGAGCGCACTGTAAGTCAGCAGTGGCCCGATCATCAATGGAATCGACCGCAGACTCCGTGAAACTGGGCACACGATGACGCCATGTTGGCTCTGACATGTCAAACAAACCTTTGAACGGGCTCTCGCAGCGAGATAAAGTTCCTCTGATACGCTCAGGCAATTGAAAGCAAATAATCACATCATGTGCAGAGTCTAAAAGCAGTAAAAGCAGCTGACGACATCACGTATTTGTGAAACACTGATTGAATTGTAGGACTGTTTCTTTAAGAAACACCCGGGGAAATGCGAACGTGGTGTGCGTCAAATGCGCGCGCAGTTTCTTTGAGGAAGAGAGGTAGCGTTTGAAACAGATAACAGTGTAAACAACAGAGATAAAGTCATGCGGAGGTAAAGTATAAACGCATTTTGTTATAAGATATTAATTCCTTATTACCCAGCGTATCCCAAGTTAATGTTGTATTAATATTAAAGGCAAAACTTTACTGTAGTATCAAGTTTGTGTGCCTGAGGTAACGTTAGACTATTTAACGTTCGTTACTTAAAGGTGATAAACCAATGGTTGAAAAAGTGTTTAACCGTTGCTTAATAGTGCATGTTAATATTTTTTAATATTTAAAATTATTTTAACTTTTAAATTAATTTCTACAGCAGTTATTTTCACAATACAAATAAAAATGACTAGCATTCCTGTTATTAGAATTTAGCTCAAGGAAATTGCTAGTGTTTAAAGTCTAATCTTTACCCCTATAAAGCCTACTGTATCAATGTCTAAAGCCTCCAAATTATTAACATGATCTAAACTTTGCATTCTGCTGTCAAATCTGAAATCTTGACTGATTTTTATCAAGTAAAGGTCAGAATAACTGCAGTAATATCTCCAGATGAACACTCACTGGACTGAAGCAGCTCAGCTTTACTTGATTCTCCATCAATCATGTTTTAGAGTCTCAAATCTGATCCTCAGGATCTTTTGAGGAGCGTTTGTTTCCAGAAGCTTTACTTTCACTGTTCCTCAGCGGAGGAATGATCTTCACAAGCCTCCAGAACATCTCACATCTTCTGAGGAGCCTTTATTTCTTCAGCTCTCAATCACTGCATTATATGTTTGGAGCATTTCAATCTCATCTTACTGAGACAGATTACTGCAGATATAGAGACGACTGATATTTAGATCACTTTATGTCAGTATCTGCTGCACTGTTATAAACATCTCACTGATTTACATTACAAGCAGCAGAATATCATCATATAAATGGGTCAGTATCACTGTAGGGTGCCTTTTGGTGTCCTGTACATAACTCATTTGCCGTGATAACGTAACATAAAAATGACTATGAAAGGGTGTGTTGTATTAAGTTTTTATATTCATAACAAAATCATTACTTGGCTCTTTAGATACATTTTTTAGATTTTTTTTTTAGTTTCGTGAAAGCTAAAATGCGTGCTATTTTGCTATGTCCCATGCACTGCTAATTAAATTAGAAATTTTGAATGAGAGTAGAATATAGTCAAAAATTAGTGTTGTCACGGTACCAAAATTTCAGTATTCGGTACCAATACCAGCGAAAATCCACGGTTCTCGCTACCAATTTCGGTACCAAAGCAAAACACAAAACCATGCTAATTAAAAAATTTGACTACTTTCATTTAATCCAAAATGTGTACATATTTAATTTTAAAGGGCTTCTGAAAACCTAGCGCTATTCAGTCAAGAATAACAACTAAGTTAGCTAAAAAATAAAAATAAAAAAAAGCACCGAAACTGCTTTTCTGACTGATATGACACAAACAATGTTAACCATTTGTACATTCTC
>NW_015664223.1:109038-109135 GCF_001515625.1 Sinocyclocheilus rhinocerous | reverse complement strand
TTCGAGACACGTGCAGTTATTCAACGAATTCAACGAAGTCAAAGCCTTTTGGAAAATCTATTTGTGGCGGTGAGTTTTGATATTGTGACATGTATGG
>NW_015664223.1:101933-108923 GCF_001515625.1 Sinocyclocheilus rhinocerous | reverse complement strand
TCATCTGCGGACCTTTCGGATAGCGCATCAATAACCGGGTACTGTACCACCGGTACTTAAAAAAACCTGGTACCGTAACGTTTTCATTTTTTAGTACCGACTTGGTACCGAAGTACCGGGTCTTTTGACAACACTAACTGTGATGACGCGTTTAACGGTCATCAGCATCGTAAATAGGGCTGGGAAAATAAATCGATTCATCGCGAATCGAGAAATGATTCAGCATCGACACTGAGATTTTCCGAATGCTCAAATTACAAAAAAAACAGTTAACGCTAATGCGAGGGTGTTTCTAGTGCAGGGAGGGACGGTAAATTTGACCTCGTTCTCTCTTCTGACAGCCGTTATCAGTCTCTCTCAATTTTTTTCCTTTTATTGAAAGTCATGCAAACACTATCGTGGAGTTTTTATTTTGCTATTTGAGCAAATGGGAATGCAAAAAATATATCTGTGGTGCTCTCCCATTCACTGCTCTTCAAGTTAACCCAACTATGACGACTTCCGCTGCTGAGAAACATGCAAATGTGAAAAAGGTCCATAGATTTTTTTGTCTCTTCAGCAGTGTTGGGCAGTAACTAGTAACTTAGTTACTGTAATAATATTACTTTTGCAGTAACTAATAGTGTAACTAATTACTAATAAGATTCCAGTAATAATATTAGTTACCATCCATAAAACAGCTTAGTTACTTAAAAAAGATGATCTGAGCACTGTTGTGTAAGTTGTGGCTTTACTTTACTCTGACATTACATTCTGATCAGCATGTGGTACTACATTATATTACTATAATTAAAAATATTTTTTGAAATTTAAAGTTTCTTACAAACTTATGTGATTTGATAAAATACATAATAATAATATAATCGTATATGGGTAATGGAGAAATTACAATTAGCTTCAAGCTACACATGACAATTAATGAGATTAATACAACACTTCTACTTGAATGTCACTATCAATCACTAGAATTTTATGTGGAAGATATACAGTTACAACTTCTGTGGGGGGTGAAGAAAAAGTAATGTATCTAGTAGTGTAATTAATTACTGTTGCCAGAAAGTAATAAGTAAAGTAACAATATTACTTTTGAAATGAGTAACTAGTAATGAGTAATATATTACATTCTTTGAGTAACTAGCCCAACACTGCTCTTCAGTGGCGGGAATTTCAGCGGCTGAGATGAATAAGTTGGTGACTTTTTAATTGTCAAATTTTTTCCGTACGAGTTTGCTTACTTGCTTTGCCAAAGCTTAACATGTCCACCCTGTCGGCATAAAATATGCCAGAAGTGATTAGTGATTACATACAGTATTTTCAAAATATGTAAGTTTAAATATAGGCTACCAAATACTCTTCAACAACCAGACTAACTATTTAGCTAGTCACAGTTTGTTGTAAGCTAATATGCTAATTAAAGTTCAAAATGTCCACCCTGTCGGCCACTTAGACTTTTCGAAGTTAAATAAATGTTTCATTGTCATATTTTGTCATGCTTTGTGTGTTCTGCATTATGTGTCCACTCCGTCGTGTTCTGGTCCACCCTGTCATCTTGATAATTTAAAATAATATTTTAAATAATTAAATCATATATATAATCCAGTGTGTTCAATAGCTAGGTGTGGGGGCAATAACATGCAAACAAAATGCATCCAAATATCATGTGTGAATTGTACGAGTTTCTTTAAAAACACATGGTTTACATAAAATCTTTTATGTATTTATAATTTGAAAGCAAACAAATAACCCTGTTTAGCAAAGGGACATCATACCTTTCAGAAAATATAATTTGCATCTTAATATTGCAATGAAAACGTATTTAACAGTAAAATATATGTCCATGACAGGGTGGACATATGGTTTATGCTTCGAATAATGGCCCATAATTATCTAATATGATGTGTGGGAGCTCAGCTAATATGTTTCTATAGTACTTGAGTGTCTACTATTTATGGCATGACATAAAGCGAATGAGAAATTGAAACCAAAATTTGTGAGTATTAGGGCTGGGTTTTGACACAAATTTCACGATTCGATTCTCATTCACAAGCTTTCGATTCGATTCAATAACGATTATTTTGAATATATATCAAGTACAGTGCATGCCAAATTTTCTCAAGGAAAAAAAATCTCTCAACTAATGCTGTAAAATATGCATGAGAGCCAGTTGGTACTACATTGCTATAACATTGAAGGTTAAAATTGACTGATTTGTTAAAATTATACTTAATGAAGTTTTTAAATAATAATAAATAAATACGTTTTGAAATATAAACATAATGGTGGCTGTCATAAAAACTTGCGCGCTGCCGCGTCTGTTAAACTGAGGCGCTACAGCGATGTGTCACTCCAGATTAAACAGCGCCAAAACGGCATTTATTGTTTGAATACTGCAATACAATGGACAGAATTTGGAATCTGAGACTTTGTTTCATATTAAAAGTACCAAAGCACAATGCTTATTGCGATTTATTGGATGGGAAGTACCCTTCAATGTTCCGTCCATTAACTGAAAACAGGCTAGACTAATCGATTCTTGGGATTTAAGAATCGATATTGTTCTGTAAAAATAATATCGAGATTAATATCGAGATATCAATATTTTTTACCCAACCCTAGTGAGTATTGTGAGGGTTGAAAGGCACTCTATGGTGATATTGACCCCAATATCAGCATCTGCAGAAAATTCATATTTTTGGTCAGTTTGAGTCTCTGAATAAAACTGAGCTGTTTTTTTCCTCCATATTCTCACAATATCAGACTATATGAGCCATAGAAGAATGATGCATCAAATATGAAACTCAACAAAAAACACATATGCAAACTTTTTTAGACTTTTATGTTTGATTGTCAGATTGCTTATTTCATATGTCAGGCTTTACTTGCTTAATCCACCAACTTTTTGATTGTTTTCAACAGTGAACCAAGTTTTTTTTAAGCTTTACAAGTTTGGACACCAAACCAAATGACCCAAATTCTGACGCCAAACGGACTCGGCTTGCACCAAACGTCATCAGTAAATGACTTGGTGTTATATGCAAAATCTTTGGAAATATGTTGTTGAATTTCCTTGAAGATTGAGGTTTCTTTTCACTTCTCCAGCTTTTCATTTGAGTTGACTTCAAATCACAAGGCGATGGCAGCAGAACGGCACGTCAAAATGCTTGCGGTTAAAGGAGAAGTGCTTGCTTTCCAGTCCAAGAGTTTTAGCTCGAAAACCAGAGATCATCGCAAAGGCTCGGAGGTTTCATTCTACGGTCTGTCCTTCACCCGAGACTCGCAGAGCTTCTCCATTAGAGATCGTAACTTGTCTCTGATTCACAAGGACAGCTCTGCAGAAACGGACGTTGTTCATTGTTGCTCCGCTCTGGATATTCAGCAGAGGCAAAAAGTGCCTTGTGTTTTACTGAGACTGTGCAAGAAGAGGACGTCTGCTTTTAAATACATGCTTTACTCCATATGCACATCCACCGATGCAAAACTTCATGCTGAGTTTGCGTTGCCGTACGAGATGAGAGATAATATTTCAATATTGCTCGGCCCTACATTGATTTGGAGTCATGAAAACTCTGTTTTTTATACATCCTCGCAAACCGGTGGAGTGAAAGAAGTGCCAATTCCCATGACGGTCAATTTTATTGGCGAACTTCCTCTTCGCCAAAGAAAACTAGTGATTCAAGGAGCCCAAAATGTGCCAAGTGATCAATCTAAAGTGAAAAACATACTGTATTTCATAGAAGATGGAAGAACCTTGAATTCTGCATGTCTTGTACCTGATGCCTACAGCTCCGTGATCCAATGCATGATGGTTCTGTCGGCTGAAGAATTCGACGGTGGTTTGAGATCGGCTGTTCTGGCGGCCACAAGCATGAAACAGCTGGTTCGTTTTGAGAACGGACTTCCTCTGGATGTTTGTCTCCTTCCTTACGAGCAGCCGCTGAGTATTCAGGTGATTCACACTCTGAAAAACGACGGTCTCGTTGTCGTAACCTTCAGTCAGGGAAACGTCTGCGCTGTGTGGAAAGACACTTTCCAGGTGAGTGTTTAATTGTGGTGTTGAAGTATTAAAGGAGTAGTTCGTTCAATTAGCTAAAAGATTTGGAGAAATGCAGCATTGCATCAGTGTCTCAGCAATGGATGCTCTGCAGTGAATGGGTGCCGTCAGAATGAGAGTCCAAACAGCTGATAAAAACATCACAATAATCCACAAGTAATCCACAGCTCTCCAGTCCATCAGTTAACATCTGGAGAAGACAAAAGCTGAAACAAATCCAGCATTAAGACGTTTTTAACTCAAATACATTGAGTCCATAATCCATAATAACGCTTCCTCCAGTGAAAAAGTGTTCTGGTGTGAATCAGGAGAGAAATCTGCACAGATCAAGCAGCGTTTAAACAGCTCTAAACACATATGTGGCTGGATTTTGATGCGAGAGACAACAGCAGATGCACTTTTTCACTGGAGGAAGCGTTATTATGGATTATGGACTCATATTTTGGATTTATAATAATTATGGAATTATTATTTAAGTTAAAAACGTCTTAATGCTGGATTTGTTTCAGCTTTTGTCTTCTCCAGATGTGAACTGATGGACTGGAGTGCTGTGGATTACTTGTGGGTTATTGTGATGTTTTTATCAGCTGTTTGGACTCTCATTCTGACGGCACCCATTCACATCCATTGCTGAGACAGTGATACAATGCTACATTTCTACAAACCTGATGAAGGAACAAATTCCTCTTCATCTCGGATGGCCTGAGAGTGAGAATTGTCATGCAAATAATGTCACAATGTGCTAAAAATAAGATATTTTGCTTAAAGACGAGCCTGTTTTCTTTTTCTTTTCTTTTTTTTATTTTGAACGCAAATAATGATCTGGATGTGTTCCTGACAGGCTTTGCCAGATTATGCATTTGGCAGATGCTTTTATCCAAATGATCTTTCATTGCATTTCATATTTCATTAGCTCATGCATTGCCCTCTAATTGTAGGTTAAGCTGTTATCATCATAAAACAGTGATTATAATTTTCTTTTTGATGTCTTTTTAAAAGAGATTATTTCTAGGACAGTATTTGTTGCGTCTAAAGCAGTGCTTCTCAACTTTTTTGACTCCCTATCGTTTGAGACGATATTTGAAGGTATTTCTGCTTTAAAGCTATAATGACAAAGCTGCTAATTTTTCAAATATTTTTATTTACAGAAACTAGGATTGTCAATATATTAAAATAATTAAGGCAAGACACTACAGGCCATTTGGAGAGATTTGGCTTTTTTAACATGCTCTTTCAGACTAGTGGAAACAAAACATCCAAAATACACATTGTGCACAAGTGTTTATTTTATTGGACTTTTTCTATTTCAATTACAAAATATATCTTTACAAGTGTGTATCTCCACTTCAGCAGCACTTTACACACACCAAACAGTTCTATTCCTGTCTATGCTCTGAATGGTTTTACTGAGGGGTTTGTTCATATTATTTATCATTCACATGATTTTATGCAACATTTTAATCATAAAAAACTTGGTAGAAATGTTTTTTTTTTTTTCTGGCTGTTGACAGCATGTTCTTATTTATGATAAAAAAGAGGAATCCAAAAAACTTTAACTCTAATACAGTATGCCAACAAAATCAAACAAGCATTTTGATTTTTGAACCTGAATTTATCCGATGTTCATATTTATCTACTGGAAATATTTACAAGTTAGTGCATATTTAAATAAATGTCTCATTTACATATTTAAAAAAAAACCTGAAGACTGACTTTTTATAATCCTATTCACCTGGGGTGTCTTGCATTAAACTAAAATTATTTCAATTTTAATATTTTAATTTAATTATAGGATATGGTTTTTAAATTATAAAAAAAAATAAAAAATTCTCAGCTGCAATTTCCACCTGATAAATTTTCTGAACTTGACAAACCCAGAAAAATTTATATTCATTCAAGAAACATGTTCTCAACTTTTACAGATAATATTCATTTTCATAATTTTTTTTTTTTTTTCAGGTCTAGAAATTCACTTTTAAAATTCCCTCAGATATTATCCAGGTTTTACAAGACGTTGTGATGTAAAATAAAAGACATAAATAAAAATGCCGTTTTTTTTGGGGAGGACAAATTTAAATTGTCCCCACAACGTCAGCTTATTAGGTCTTTTACCTTATTTTATTGCTCATTTTATGTCATTTTAAGCCACCTTGTGGCCCCATTGGCAGTGTGTTGAGGCTCTATAGTGGGTCCCGGGCCCCTGGTAGAGAACCACCGCTCTCTAAAGCATCACAAAATGCATTTGGTGACCTCAACAGCAACTTCAGTTTCCTTTTATGCTTCTTTAAGAGGTTTTTAATAAGTGATAAACAGGAAGGAGACTGTCAATCACAGCACAGATGTTCACTGTACACTTACTGATGGACGATATTAAAAGCTGTTTGCAGGACTTGCATTTAAAGGTTACCGTTTGTGCCGGAAACATTTCAAAGCAGCAGCAAATGTCAGATTAGTTATTATCTGTTATGACGCATCGCTGCGTGTTTATCCAGGAGCTTGTTGAAGCGACGTCCTATAAGAGTGTTTTCACTGTGACTGGAGTCTGTTTGAGGTCTAATACAGGTTTCTGTTGAAGATGCATTAATTCTGTTGAAAATGCATAAATAATAAGCTTGTACCTATAGTATATAGACCTTAGTCAGAAGCATGGACAGAAAGCCTGTTGAAGTCATTGTGATATTTATGATGTCTAATTTTACGTTTTTGTTAACGGGTGAGGATCCTCTTTTATTTTAATGGATTCTGACCATTTTTCAACTTCTCTAGAAACTTTTTTCTTCGGTTGACTCAAATGAAAATATTTTTCATGAAGGCCAATTTTTTTTTTTTTTCAAGATAAACATTAAAAACCTTTTGTAATATAGTTTTTCTTTTTACACTTCTAACCTGGATTAAACCTCTGCATGAAAAGTAGTTAAATTACAAACGAAGCCTAATTT
>NW_015664223.1:100279-100784 GCF_001515625.1 Sinocyclocheilus rhinocerous | reverse complement strand
ATCGGGATGTGAAGAGACTTTCAACCAGCATAACAAAAAAATTTTCTGAAGACAATCAAATTAATAAATATTAATTCTGCTGTTAAAAACAAATAAATAAACTGTGTAGGAGAGTGGTTATTATGTGCAAACAGTGAGAAACTCTATATTTGTGCAGTGTGCGCATGTAAAAAAAAAAACAATTTCGATTTGAAGCTGTGACATATAAACACGCACATCAACCCGATCACTTTCTTTAGCGTTCATGTAAACACTACATTCAGATTCATCAATCGGAATGAATTCAGTCCGATTGAACCAAAAATTGTGCATGTAAACATAGCCAATGTGAAAAGATGCATCTCAGAATCATACAGTCATTGCTGGAAAGGGTTCAAATACACAAAAATGCTGGAAAATCAAAGAATTTGTGGGAGCTGGGGGATTTTTCTGAAGAACAGCAGGCAGCTTAACTGTTCAGGACAAACAAGGGACTCATGAACAACTATCACTAAACAAACAAACA
>NW_015664223.1:97466-99582 GCF_001515625.1 Sinocyclocheilus rhinocerous | reverse complement strand
CAGAATCATACAGTCATTGCTGGAAAGGGTTCAAATACACAAAAATGCTGGAAAATCAAAGAATTTGTGGGAGCTGGGGGATTTTTCTGAAGAACAGCAGGCAGCTTAACTGTTCAGGACAAACAAGGGACTCATGAACAACTATCACTAAACAAACAAACAAAAACACAGCTGTGGATCATTCAGGTAACAACACAGTATTAAGATTCAAGGGGATGTAAACTTTTGAACGGGGTCATTTTTTCTCTTGTGGACTATATGTAAACATCAGTACTAAATAAACGATAACATGCATTTTGTATGATCCCGTTTATTTTGGTAAAATAATTAACATTTTGCAGATTCTGAAAGGGCGGTGTAAACTTTTGACTCAGCTGTATATAGCTACAGCACATATATAGCTAATGGCGTTCTTCTGTGTTTCAGGTGGCGGGGTGTTGGACAGGAGTGCGTCTGCTGCTCGTCGATGACTTTATGGGATGCGGGACGGATCAGATGCTCTTAGTGTTTGAGAGTTCATCAGCAGAGCCACTTAGCAGCTTTCTACTCACTGATATGTGTGCCGTCACTTACTCTGTGCGTCAACAGCTTCATCTATCAGTGCTTCTCAACTGCTTTTGCTTCAGGACCAAGCATTATATATTGCACATTAAATTTTATCTAGTCTTTAGAGTTTGATTGGATGCACATAATACATAAAATAGATGCACGTAAAAATAATAAGTCTATTTATTTTGATTTATTAATTATGCATGATTAGTTGCATTTGTTTGTTTGCATTTAACACATTTTCTCCCTGCTGTCTGCAGTATGAACAGACAGATGTGCAACACACCGGTTGAGAAGCACTGATCTCTGTTTCTAATGCGTCTGATTGAGTTTGCTGTGTGTTAAAACTATCAATACTCTGTAGTGTTGCAGATCAGACGGTGAGGAGCTGAACTCATCAGACGCAGCGCAGGAGAATCACCTTCTTACGGTTCAAGCCTTAGAGTCCAGACTGCAGGTAATTAACAGAAGCACCTGCTCGTCTGTCTACAGACTCATAATCAGTTTCCTTCTCTCAACATGGGGTCAGGAGAGCTTTCAATCAATAAATGGGAAAAAAAAGTAACTGGCGTTACTTATTTGAAAAAGCAACTAATTGTAAATTAAAAATGCGTTACTTTACTAGTTACCTGCAAAAAAGGTAATCTGATTAAGTAACTCGCATTACTTGTAATGCGTTACCCCCAACACTGCATGTTAGTACTTTAAAATGACAAATTAGTAAATTTTGAAATGGTACCGCCTAGGGATGTAACGATTAACCGCGAGCCGGTTGAAAATCGATTCAAACGTGACGATTCAAATCGGTTGAGATGCTAAACAAATCGCGATTCAATTCGGGGTAGGAGTTTATATGAATGTATGTCTGAGGGGAACTTACTGTCTTTAGAAAAGTTTAGATGGTATTTTTTCTTTTCCTCTTGCCTCTGTATAATGCATATTAAAGTTCATATGTGCAGCGCTCCTTTGTTTACAGCGGAAAGCAAGGAAACGTTTTAAGCGCCACCTGCTGGCAGAGAGTGCATCTGCGTCTCATTCAGCTCTGCTGTTTCATGCAGATATTTTTATTTATAGTTTCACAAAACTGAAGTCAAACCATTCTGTTTTTCGAAATTATACAATCTAATTTAGATTAAAAACTGCTCATGTTGCATGTATGCAGCATCTTTGTTTGGATCATGATTAAAATGCAGTGGTTGCCGCTAATTTTAAATGAAAAGAGCACAGACAAAGCCTTATTTTGTTTATATGAAGAGATTTATTTTATTTGTGTTAACGTACTTATTTATTTGATTTGGGGCTTGTTTGTTTTGTTATTTACATTTACATTATATTTACATTTAGTCATTTAGCAAACGCTTTTATCCAAAGCAACTTACAAATGAGGACAATAGAAGCAATCAAAACCAACAAAAGTGCTATATTAGTATATTATATTATTATAGTCTTATATTTCAATTTCACAAAGAAACGTGCAGCATTTTGTCCAAGCAATAATAAAAGGACACATTTAATTTAAAATTTGTCTTAAATCTCATTTTGTTAAAAAAAATCGTGAATCGAATCG
>NW_015664223.1:89455-93454 GCF_001515625.1 Sinocyclocheilus rhinocerous | reverse complement strand
CGTGAATCGAATCGTGAAATCAAAATCATGAATCGAATCGAATCGTGAAATCAAAATCGTGAATCGAATCGTGAAATCAAAATCATGAATCGAATCGAATCGTGAAATCAAAATCGTGAATCGAATCGTGAAATCAAAATCATGAATCGAATCGTGAAACCAAAACCGTGAATCGAATCGTGAAATCAAAATCATGAATCGAATCGAATCGTGAAATCAAAATCGTGAATCGAATCGTGAAATCAAAATCATGAATCGAATCGAATCGCAAAATCAAAACCGTGAATCGAATCGTAAAATCAAAATCGTGAATCGAATCGTAAAATCAAAATCATGAATCGAATCGAATCGTAAAATCAAAATCGTGAATCAAATTGTGAAATCTAAATCGTGAATCGAATCGTAAAATCTAAATCGTGAATTGAATCGTAAAAATCAAAATTGTGATTAGAATCGTGAAATCAAAATCGTGAATAGAATCGAATTGTGAAATCAAAATCGTGGATCGAATCGTGAAATCAAAATCGTGAATCGAATCGTGAAATCTAAACCGTGAATCGAATCGTGAAATCAAAATCGTGAATCGAATCGTAAAATCAAAATCGTGAATAGAATCGAATCGTGAGTTGAGTGAATCGTTACATCCCTAGTACTGCCCCAGTGACAGTTTTGTACCTTTTTTCTGAGAGTGTGGTATTGAAGCTGGATTATTCCTCTCAAATATAACATGCATGGTTGTCTATTATTGGTTTGTTGTGTCTTTAGAGCGGCCTGAGCGGCCTTGAAGACCTTCAGAGAGACGTGGAGGTCAAAGACAGACTTCTACAGCAGTCATTAGTGGCTTTAACTGATCTGGTGTCAGGCAGAGAACATGCAATCTCCTCTCCAGAGCAGGTTCTTCAAACTTTCATAATAAAAATGGAGTGAAAGTGCTTGAGATTAAATTAGCAGTCAACAGTTTAGCACTCTTTAGATCCGGTTTGTCTGTGAATGTTGCAGGAGGGGCTTGTTTCTCTGTGGGATGATGATGATGATGATGATGATGATGGTGCTGGAGATGAAGAGGATGCTGGGATGCAGACTGAATGCGCTGAAGCTCCTCTGAAGATGCACAGAGTTTGGCAAAGAGTCATTGGACAGAGTTTGATCGTCGGTGTCGTTCTGACATCAACAAATAACACGTATGTGAGATTTACTCTTCAAATAATCAAGGCTTTTTTTCACTAAAGCAAGAAATATTGAGGTGCTATTATAGTTTTTATTAATCGTTTGAATTAGTTTTTTTATATAATTTTTTATTTATTTTTTTCCTAAGCTTTTTTGTTGTTTTTATTAAATTTTTTATATGCACTGTAGTCTTCAAATCTGGGTACTGACTTACGTTTTAAAATCACAAAGGGAGTTCAGTCCCATCAGGCTAACGTGACAGTCACGACTCATGTAGCTGTAAGCTTTTCTTTTTCTTTTGTTTTTACTCGCGATCTTTACAACACGCATTACATTACGTATTTCATGGCACACTCGTTTTATGCGTATTTGGCGCCACCTATTGTTGTGGGTGTATTATTGACATGTCAACGTCTAGACCCTGAATATAAGACGACCGTGTTTTTTCAGATGTATTTCCAAGAAAAAAACATCGTCTTATATTCGGGTCAATACGGTAGTTTTTATTATTTCAGTTTCAGTTCTAGTTATTTTAGTACATCAAGTGGAAACTAAATGAAAATGAAAAATGTTTATAACAAATCTTGATTGATTGATTATATATTCGCAGAATGTAAAGTATATTTTCTCACATTTCTAAATCTAATCTGCTAAACATGACTGTAAGGCGAGAAGTTAAGATATTATAAACATAAACCAGGGTGTCCGCGGGTCCTTAAAAAGTCTTAAAATGTCTTAACGTTTTCCTAATAAAATGCCTTAAAAAGTCTTAAAAATGCCTAACCGTTTTCCTAATAAATGCCTTAAAAAGTCTTAAAATGTCTTAACGTTTTCCTAATAAAATGCCTTAAAAAGTCTTAATGTCTTAACGTTTTCCTATTAAAATGCCTTAAAATGTCTTAACGTTTTCCTAATAAAATGCCTTAAAAAGTATTCATAAATGTATTTAAAACATTAATCTCATAACATTATTTATTGCAGTTATAATTTTGCAGTGTAAATTGTTTAATCTGACAGGTAACAGCCCTATAGAATTTAATGATATATTGTAATAATTTGACATGAAAGGTGATGCATACATTTAAAAAGTTTAAAAAATATGCCTTTATAAAGGTAAATAAAAATATGCAGATTTAAGTATGTAAAAGCTGATAGAACACTGATGAAAATATTGCTTCAGAATAATTGATTACACCACCAGAAATCTCGGTGATGTGGTTTTGTGGGGATATTTTGTGTGGAATATTGCCTGCTGATATGAAAAGTTCACTGTATATCGTAATAATAGATATCATTTATGACAATGATGAAATTTTTTTCTTTTTACATTAAACACATTAAATACTTAAAATGTCTTAACGTTTTCCTAATAAAATGCCTTAAAAAGTATTCATAAATGTATTTAAAACATTAATCTCATAACATTATTTATTGCAGTTATAATTTTGCAGTGTAAATTGTTTAATCTGACAGGTAACAGCCCTATAGAATTTAATGATATATTGTAATAATTTGACATGAAAGGTGATGCATACATTTAAAAAGTTTAAAAAATATGCCTTTATAAAGGTAAATAAAAATATGCAGATTTAAGTATGTAAAAGCTGATAGAACACTGATGAAAATATTGCTTCAGAATAATTGATTACACCACCAGAAATCTCGGTGATGTGGTTTTGTGGGGATATTTTGTGTGGAATATTGCCTGCTGATATGAAAAGTTCACTGTATATCGTAATAATAGATATCATTTATGACAATGATGAAATTTTTTTCTTTTTACATTAAACACATTAAATATTACATATATGTATGTAATATAATGTGTATTTCCATTACAGGTTTAGGTCTTAAATTTCATATTAGGTGGTATTAAAAAAAAAGTCTTAAAAGCCTTAAATTTCACTTGTTCATATCTGTAGAAACCCTGATAAACATGATTTTTTGTAAAGCTGCTTTGAAACAATATAAATTTGACTCAGGGTTATTGTAGTAAACTAAAATTTAAATAAAATTCAAACACATAAAAACTTTTTATTTGAAATACATGATACAAATAAATACAAAATCAATTAAATACAAATCAACATGGTTCCTGACACAGGATGTTCCTGACATACCCCTCCACATGTCATCTTTCGACATAACCTACGCTCACTCTCACCCTCCCGGCTATCTGCTATGGTTTCATCTTCGCTTCCTTCCCCTAAACTGTTAGCATCTTTTTATACTGATACTTTCTGCTCCACTCTTACATCTTGTTTAGACACTGTCTGCCCCTTGTCTTCCAGGCCAGGCCGTACCACCCCTTCTGCCCCTTGATTATCTGATGTTCAAGCATTGTTCTAAGCTCAGGGCTGCTGAAAGGGTGTGGCGTAAATCCAAAAATTCTACTGACTTTAATGTGTATCAGTCACTCCTCTCTTCCTTCTCTGCTAATGTCTCCACTGCTAAAAGGACATACTGCCATATTAAAATTAACAATTCGTCTAACTCTCGCATGCTCTTTAAAACATTTTCCTCGCTCCTTTGTCCTCCTCCTCCCCCTCTTGCATCAACTCTAATAGCTGACGACTTTGCCACATTTTTCATTAATAAAATTAAAAACATCAGTGCACAATTTTCCACACCACAATCTGTAAAGCACATCTTACCAGCAAACATATACTCATTCACAGCCTTCTCTTCACTCTCTGAGGCAGAAGTCTCCAAACTCATCCTTTCTAATCATCCTACTACTTGTCCGCTTGATCCTATTCCATCTCATCTCCTTCAAGCCATTTCTCCTGCTGTTGTACCTGCACTCACTCACATCGTTAACACATCCCTTCA
>NW_015664223.1:86688-88996 GCF_001515625.1 Sinocyclocheilus rhinocerous | reverse complement strand
CACTTGTCCCTTTTAGACTTGCACTCTATTCATTTGCTGCTTGTTTTCTTTAAAAAAAAAAACTAACACTTGCTTTCTAATCTTTTTTTATTCTATCTGTTTTCTTTTCATTTATTATACAATTAACAAAAGCAAAAAAGACCTCTATCACTAGCTTGCTCTATTCTTTTTCTATTCTATCTGTTTTCTTTTTATTTAGAAAAGAGAAAAGTCTCCCTAGACTTCCGCTAATAGAGAATGGGAGCAAATATTGAAGCTGAATCTCATTACTGTACAGTTATCAGATATATTCACACTCAGGCTGCTCAGGGTAATAAGAGACTGTTACCATAGAAACCAGACCGCCATGCAAAATGAGTCTGTTTTTAGAAATGCAGCTGCGTTTGTTCCTCACCTGACCTGAAGGGAGACCAGCTAATCATGGACCTCAAAAACTGCTCGAAATCTGCTCTGTTGGCCTAAATCATCTCTTGTCTGATTGCTTTCATACTCCCAAGACACGAGATGATTTACTAATATTTGTTTGAAACTTCAGTTCAAGAAACAGAATTAGAGCTGGTATGTTTGATTCATTTCCGTGAATCAGTTCAAAATGTCCATTTCAATGAATTGATTCAAATGACTCTGATTTAACGATTCATTTGCAGCGTCACTCAGAAATGTTCGCTGAAGTCCCCATGTGGGATTTTTCATATATTAAAATGTTTTAGTATATCTGTAGGTAAATTTAGCTGTTTATGCCTATGTACTGTTATATTGGTACATATTTTAAAAAATGAAAAAATATGACTCTTCCTTGTGTTTATTTAGTGAGAAAACTGTGAAAACATGCCTTATTTATATCTATTTTTATTTAATCTTTTAACTAGATTTTTACTGTATTTCTTACACTAAACATTTTGAATCTACTTGACTACAATGACTGATTGATTCAATTGATGCTTCCTCTAAATAAGAACAAAAGTTTTTTTTTTTTTTTTTTGCATCAATATAACAATACATTGCAACAAACATATTTACCTACAAATATGTTTTTGCAAAGCATTTTAAAGAGTGTAAAATGCCATGCAGGGACATTTTTGAGTTGGTTACCCAAATGAATTTAAAAGTGTTTAAAAGTGAAGTAAGTGTAATTTTTGTATGCTTCCTCTGTTTCTTTTTTCATATCTGTGTTATTTTAGTATCATTAATATTCTATTATAGTTTTGTTAATATTTTGAATTCAATTTAATTTTTATATTTTCTGTTCTTTTATTTTAATTTTAATTTAAAGTTTTAGTAATTTTGTGTTTTTGTCATTTTATTATGTCTAATTTTTTTTTGCTATTTTAGTGCTTAAATTTAAACATGAAAATGAGAAATGTTTTTGTATTCATTTTTATTCATTTTAGTTAACTTTATTTTATTGCAACAATGAATTTTTTTGTGGTTTAAGTTTTAGTTAATAATAATGGTTTGATATGCATTTATTTTGGATCAAATGATATGGGATGATATTAGACTCTAAATGATTAATAGATGCACGCACAATTATCCATGCACTGTATACATTTTATACATGTATTTTACTAACCACAAACAAATACCTTTCAATTTGAGTCTGTGGAATTCAGGATTAAATGATTGTGCAGCGATTTGTACAAATACAGACATGTTTGTGAATAAAAATGTTCTGTTCTGCATTAATATATCATAAATTGCTCATGCAAAAAGGAATCCGTGCATATGTGGATCAGGTGACACGCGTGCATTAATTGCCGTTTAGTTCGAGTCGATCTTGTTCGGTTCATTTGGATTTTGAGACTTAATTTTCGCAGTTTACAGCATTTAACGTCACCCACACACACAACTACCAACAAACAAGGCCCAGTGCAATTCATTAACATGTACACGATTTGAAAAAATCGCAAATGTGCGTCACTACACTGAAACAAATGCTTTTCAACCGGTGTCTGCAGAGTTAAGAATTACATTAATGTGCAGCATTTTGTTCAAATAGAGACATATTTGTGAATACAAATGTTATAGTTTGTATTAAAGTATCATGATTTGTGCATGTAGCGATTAAAATGTGCATTTATGGATCAGGTGACACGCGTGCATTCATTCACGTCTCTTCTGAGTCGATTCTATTTGATTCATTTGAATTTTGAGACTTTCGTTCCGCCCTTTTAGCCTTGCCCAATCCACACACACACAGCTCGCGATCCACGCGCAGCTGAGACACAGAAAATCAGCGACCACTAGATGGCACTAGCCCCACTCACATGTGCGCATTCCATTGAGTACGGTTTCATGAATGTTACAT
>NW_015664223.1:83942-84299 GCF_001515625.1 Sinocyclocheilus rhinocerous | reverse complement strand
TATTTATTAGGCCTATGTAAACCAGGCTTTGTACTTAACCCGCTTTCCAAAAAAAAAAATCATGGTCTTCTTCACATGAAAAACCGTCCTCTTCACATGAGCAAATATGTGCTTGGCCCGAGCTCAGGCTGAACGGAACGGATTGTACTACGTGCTGTTTTAATTAACCAGTGTATCTAGATTCTCTAGTGTATCTATATGTTTGGTTGACTGTATTTTATTCTGATAATGAACAGGCTGCAGCGTTTGCAATGCTGTAGGACTATATGAAAGGTGCATTTCTCTCGTACTGCAGAGATGGCTAATCAGCATCGTCAACTTCATCTTTGCATAATAATAACAATAATAATAATAATA
>NW_015664223.1:76157-83598 GCF_001515625.1 Sinocyclocheilus rhinocerous | reverse complement strand
TATTATTATTATTGTTATTATTAAAAGGGCTATTATAGTCGCTCATTTAAGCCATTAGTAATCGCACGTTTATATTTAATTAAACTATTAAATTAACTTAAACTAAACTATAGCTACTAAACGAGCGTTTTATAGGCTATAGCCTATTCCGCGCTCAAGCGGATCGCATAAATAGCTAGAACATATTTTATTTAGGCTACTTATTACTAAACTGTTTTCTGAGTCAGTGTCTGCAAAGATGAAGTTGACGATGCTGATGAACGACTTTATTCTCGAAATTTAATTATTTTTATTCTCAATATTTTATTTCTACATTTTTCTGGATATTTAATGAGTTTAATCTCGCATTATAGGCTAATGACTTTATTCTGGAGATGTTTTTTATTTTTATTTTTATTGTTTGGCCCTATAATCCTCTTTCTTACTCTCTCATTTGGCACGAATCCAAATGTTTCCATATTCACAATGTTGGCTATTTGAATTTGAATGCAACAGACTATTATTTATTAGGCCTATGTAAACCAGGCTTTGTACTTAACCCGCTTTCCAAAAAAAATAAATAATGGTCTTCTTCACATGAAAAATCGTCCTCTTCACATGAGCAAATATGTGCTTGGCCCGAGCTCAGGCTGAACGGAACGGATTGTACTACGTGCTGTTTTAATTAACCAGTGTATCTAGATTCTCTAGTGTATCTATATGTTTGGTTGACTGTATTTTATTCTGATAATGAACAGGCTGCAGCGTTTGCAATGCTGTAGGACTATATGAAAGGTGCATTTCTCTCGTACTGCAGAGATGGCTAATCAGCATCGTCGACTTCATCTTTGCATAATAATAATAGCCTACAAGGAAGGAATAACTGACAACGTGCCGTTGAATTACAGAAAGAAAGAAAAAAAACCAAGGTACCGTCATGAAGTTCTTGTTTGGCAAAATGAATATAAGCTATTCTGTGTCTTAAGACAAGTTAAGTTAGAACAAAGTTCAATACACCATCTTTATTATATTTCTACTGTAGAGGAGAATAGCCAAACCAAAAGGAAACAAAGAAAACAATGTAACATTCATAAACCGAACACAATGGAATTACTTTTCCCTCTTGCGGTTCAATCAGTCCCCTTCCGATTCGATAACCCAGGTACCGTGCCTCTGAAAGTCCCAGATGGCATTTCTGAGGGTTAGCCGTTAGTCCAGCCTGACGGAGGGCAGTAAGCACTCCCCTCAGGCGAAGTAAATGATCCTCCCAGCTTTCAGAGTGGACGACCACATCATCCAGGTAAGCAGCTGCATAGGCCTGATGTGGTCGGAGCACTCGATCCATCAGCCTTTGGAAAGTGGCTGGTGCCCCGTGCAGGCCGAAAGGTAGGACCCGGTAATGCCAGTGTCCTGAGGGAGTACTGAAGGCGGTTTTCTCTTTTGCCGACGTGGAGAGGGGTACTTGCCAGTAACCTTTTGTTTAGTCCAGTGTGGATATATACCGGGCCCTACCCAGACGTTCAATGAGCTCGTCTACTCGAGGCATGGGGTAGCTGTCAAACTTCGACACTTCATTTAGCTTACGAAAGTCGTTGCAGAAGCGGAAGGTGCCATCAGGTTTAGGGACTAGCACAATCGGGCTAGACCATGGGCTGGAGGAAGGTTCGATGACTCCCAATTGAAGTATTTTGTTCACCTCCTCTTCAATGGTTTGCCGACGAGATTCTGGGATTCTATAGGGCCGCTGCCATGTATCTCGACCAAATATTGTCCTATCCTAACAAACCATACATCAATGGAAAGCCTATTTAGTCAGCTTTCAGATGATGTATAAATCTCAATTCAGAAAATTGACCCTTATGACTGGTTTTGTGGTCCAGGGTCACGAGGGTCACATTTCAGATCAAATGCATTAATATCAAGACATCATCATAATTCTTTTCTGATTGTTTTGTAGGTCTGTAATGAATATTAGTGCTTCGATTGTGTTGGATTCTCATCAAACCGGCGCGGCTCCTGTTCTGAACACTAAGACTGTGATCCTGCCGTATCCGGTCGCTCACGGCCCGTCGCCGGTGAAGATCAGACGCTCCGATTGTTCTGCTGACAGAAGCGGATCAAGACTCGCCCTGGTCGCTGTGACTGACGCGGCTCCTTTATTAACCTCGGGCTGCGTCAGATGTCCCATCATGCTCCATTACAGCTCCAAAGAATCACCCGGATCTGCTGCGGGAGAATGTGCTCGGGTTTCTCAACATTGCGGGCAGATCTCGCTGGATCTAGAAGATATTTCCATGGGAAAGTTGCATCCACGACTGTTACAGGAGCACAGACTCAACACAGGTGAGAAAACGGCCTTATGAGTAGCATTTTACAGTAAGGATGCACCGATATATCGGCCGATAATTACTGATTGCTTAAAAACTGCCGGTGGTCAGAGCTGATTATATCCTGTAACTCACGTGTGAAGTAAACGTCTTTTGTGTGGAATTTAGGGCTGTCGAAGTTAATGAGATAACACAATCTCATTTTTACTCTCATAACGTATTCAGGTTAGTTTTGACCTGCAAGAGATAAAAGTTTCTAAAAAAATGCATAGTTTTTAGTAAGTGAATGAAACTTTGCAAATGCTTTAACCCCCCAAAAGACACTTTCTTTCTTTTTTTTTTTTTTGAGCGATATATCCATTTCGTGTTCGGGTCATTTTTGTCCCGAGTATGTATGGGCTGTCATTAGATGGTAAAAATAAAATCTATGAAGTTATATTAGTGTCAAAAAACTTTTATAAAATATTTAGCCTTTTACCAATATCTTGCACGCTTTTGAGACTGGATTTTGTTGCTAAACATGAATATATGCACCTATTGATGAACCATTGCAGCATGAAAGATGTATTTTTTTTCATCTGAAAGTAGAAGTTTATACAAGTAAAATGAATTTATTCATTCATATCATAAGTTATGAATTCAAAGGAATTTAATTCAGTTACATTCATTCCAATGGAATTAATACTGGTAATTCTCAGATTATATTTGAGTTATTATTTATATAATAATATATTTGATTTTATATTTGATAATTATATATATATTTGATTATATTTATATATCTTATAAATTTAATAAAATAATACATTTCTCATCAATAATGAATAAAATATACTTTTTTGTATCATAGTTTTTTTTTTTTTTTTTTTTTTTGGTGTGGTTCATGTGTAATTTGAAATTTCATTTAAAAAATAAAAAATCAGGAAAGTTATCCAGTGTTCACAGTTGGTTAGTTAGCCATTAAAACACTAGCTTACACTAGGAGCTTATTTACTGTTAATTATATATGTACGTTTGACTAAATCATGAAGACAAGTTTTTATGATAAATGTGCAATTGAGTTGTATGCAAACATTTCAGTTTTTATCTGTGTGATTAAATAAAAAATCAGGAAAGTTATCCAGTGTTCACAGTTGGTTAGTTAGCCATTAAAACACTAGCTTACACTAGGAGCTTATTTACTGTTAATTATATATGTACGTTTGACTAAATCATGAAGACAAGTTTTTATGATAAATGTGCAATTGAGTTGTATGCAAACATTTCAGTTTTTATCTGTGTGATTATTATATTTAAAAATAAATAGCGGTTGAATATAGTAGTTTGGGCTCTGTTGTTAATTTTAACCTCTAATATTATAGTAATGTACCAAATGAGTGTTCCTGTACAGTTTACAGCATTACTTGGGAGATATTTTTTTTCCTTGTGATTCTGAAAACCAAACTATCGGTTTCAGTATCGGTATTGTTATCGGTATCGGCATCTGCAGTTTCTATTCACAGAGGTGTTCTCTGATGGTTTGTGTGTTCAGACGAGGCCAGAGAGGATCTCCTCAGCCTGCTGGCGCTGCTGGACGTGTGGTTTTTCCGGCTGGAGTGTCCGCGTCACACGCTGGCGGATGTGCAGGGCTGGTTGCAGGAGTCGCTGCGGTTCGAGAGGCTGGAGATCGACCCACGCTTCACCGCAGACCCGTCGAGCGTCAGGCTTTTTCGCTGGGAGCAGAACTCACCGTTTCAGGGCGTCTTGAGCGTCTACTGCAGGTGAAAACATGGACTATCAGTTTGCTTCAGTCATGTGACTTTCTGCTCATCTGCCACGTTCACTGAAACCGAGATCCACTATATGGACAAAAGTATTAGGACACATCCTTATAATGAACAGGTTTGACCACTTCAGTGTCAATAATATATATATATATATATATATACAGTATATAATATGTTGTTTAAACTTCATACATACATACATATATATATGGCCCTATGATGGACAGAATCGCAGAATCCAGTCATGAAAATAATATTTAGATACACTGATACACAAAAAAAACTCTCAAAGATATTCACTACAACCTGCCAAAATAAATTATTGGTTTAACTTGAAGAAATTCTGACAGAAATATATTACTATTGTACAGCAGACAATACTTCTTAAAGTAGTAATAATAATAATACAAAATTATTAAACTATTTTAAATGAATTTCGTAGGCCTTATTGTTTTATAAAGTTTAATAAATCATTAAAATGCTTAATTATTAATTTGATTTTTTATTTTTGTTAAAAATGTATTTAAACAATTAAAAACAATCCAGAAATATTAAAATGAAAGAAATTTAGAAATGTCATTTCTGTTAAACTTTTAGTAAATGTAAACATTTTCATGATTTTAATTAATACTGAATTTTAACGTAACTATTAAAATGCAATCTAGAAAAAAAATGCAATTTGGGAAAAAATAAAATGGAATTTGCGATAAAATAAAATGGATTTCATATATGAAAAAAGGCACTTCAATAAATTTACAAAAGGAAATATTCGTAAAAAATTAGGAATACAGATATAATTTTAATTGAGATGTAAAAATAGAATAAAAATAATTTTAAAAGCCATATGAACTATTATGGTACTTTTATGATTTATTTTTTTCATGTGGTCACTGAAAAAAATAACAGCATATTTCTTTAAAATGACATGAGATGAATAAATGATAACAAAATGGACTTCATTTCATTAATTTTAACTAAAAGTTTGATTCATTGGAAGATTTTTGCTTGAACGACATGAACTTGAGAACCCATAAATCTCTTTGAAACTGTGTTGCTGTTGAATGAACGTGATTCGTTGTGTTCTGCCGCAGGGATGAGCTGAGTTTGCTGCACTTCCTGCACTCGCTGTGTGACTTTCTGCCCGTGTCACATGACGTGCAGCCGCTGGAGAGGCCGAGCTTCTGCGCTGGATCTCTGGCTCAGACTCTGCAGACAGAGATCCACACTGTGACGCAGGAGGCGTCTTCAGCGCTGCGCACTGATGAGGGAGCGAGGAGAGGAGAGGCGGAGTCACAGACGCTCCACACACTCAGGGAGGAGTGGCTTAAAGAACGGGGGCGGTGCAACGAGAGGCTCCGCCCCCTGCTGGACGAGACGCGCTACAGCAGACTGATAGAGCGCATGATTCACGCGCAGCTGGATGCAGATGAAGCCGCTCTGATGGAAGCTCCTCGTCTGTAGGTAAAGCAACATCAAACTCACCGTCCCGCCTGTCCAAACCTGTGTGCTGTTCTGGCAAACTCATAAAAATACCAGCTAAGATACGCCAAAAAATTATCATTAGTTCATGTGACTCTCCACTGCAGCTCTAAAATTGTATTTTAAACATGTTATGGTCAGTCATGTGACAACCAATGGCGTTTGTCTCCAGTGACATCAGAACTTTTGTAATTTTATTTATTTAATCTTTTCTCAATTTAGATTTCAGAGCTGTGGTCCACTTTCATTTTCAGTTTTAGAAAAAACATTTTTTTAGGTTTTATTACTACTTGTTATTTTTAAATGTATATTTATTTTTATTTCACTTTGTATTTAGTTATTTTTTAGGTTTAGTTTATTTTATTTTAGTAATTTTATCCTGCATTGTTATCAGTTTTATTAGTTTTTTGTTTTAAATGTCTATTTAGTTTTTATTATCCATATAATTTTGTTTTTCATTATTTTAAATTTGATCAAAATCACTTCGAATTAAACTAAATGAAAACTAGAAAAGTGAGTAATATTTGATAAAAGCATAACTGACAGGTTTTCATATTTTATCATAGTTAACATCTATTTTAATAGTTTAATATAAATGTTTTTTTAAATTAATGATAATAACACTTGTTCTGTTCGTCATGCAAAATATCACTACTTCAGAAACGCACAAGCCATTTTTTAACAAAAAGTTAAAATAAGAATATTTTTTTTAATAAATGAAATGCAAATAATGAATATAAAAATATGACAATATTGACATATATATATATATATATATATATATATATATATATATATATATATATATATATATATATATATATATATATATATATATATATATATATATATATATATATATATATATATATATATATATATATATAAACATAATATTGACAAATATGGTGCCTTTTTGCCATTTTTGGAGCTTGACAGAAGTGATGAAAAATAACAGCTTAGGGGTTTGAAATGGCATGAGATGAGTAAATGATTTCAGAATTTGCATTTTGAGTTGAATTATTCCTTTAAAATGGCTTGGTAAAGAGGTCGAAGAAGCACAAGGAGCATCACAGCCTGATCAAATAAATAAAATAACACGTTACTCTGAATGACAGCTCTGTATCTTTCAGCGGCTGTCGATCTGAATCTGCGCCGAATGATGAACGTCTCCGTGAGCTTCTGCTGGAGATCGAGAGTCTGGTTTGGTCTTGAGGTTCTCCAGGGCTTCACGGCTCTAATAGCTCAGAGACGACTCTTCATCTGCCCTCAGAGCGTCAGAAACACAGATTCTCCATCACCGCCTGTGTCTCGCTTCCAGCAATCCTTTGTGCGTTTACTGTTCAAAATAAACGCTTGGATGCAAAAAGCCTTGAAGACAATTATTTTTTTAAAAAATAAATATGAGGTTCTTTATACTGTATTTCAGTCTTTCTGCTTTCTACCAAAATTTCACATTATTTGCTGTTGTAACTTGTGGAATTTAATAGCAATTTAAGTGTGTAAATTATTTCCAAATAAATCCTACATGTAAATGTGAGTTCGAGTGTGTGTGTGTGTGTGTGTGTGTGTGTGTGTGTGTGTGTGTGTGTGCATATATATAAATCTCTGAAATATACAAATTTTTGTTTTGTTTTCAAAGTTTGTTTATTTTGTTTATTCTGTTTTTGTTTACAGTATATAAATAAACACAGAAATACTAAATATACAGAGAAATAGTTTTATTTAAACCTTTGAAGAATTATTTTATTTCTATCTATATATGTATCTGTAGATATTGTAAAAACAATTTTATTGATGTTGTAAATAAAACAAAAAATATTGCAGTATGTGTTTTACAAGAACATTTTATATATATATATATATATATATTTAATTTTGTAAAAATAT
>NW_015664223.1:67215-75836 GCF_001515625.1 Sinocyclocheilus rhinocerous | reverse complement strand
TTGTATGACATTTCCAAGACTTTTTTTTTTTAACCAAATAATTTATATATTATTTTTTCCTGTGTTCTAATATCACTTTACATCCAAATTCTAAATAAAAGCCAGTTGGTTAAAGCCTCATCTCCAGGAAGTGACATCGTTTTGGAGGGAAATCGGCAGCACGTCTGTGAGTATTACGATTTCAGTGTCTGATGCTCTTGTGTTTCAGTCTGCAGATCAATCAACGTTTGACATGAAGATCAGCATCCTGAGGAACAACAGCAGCTTCTCACTGACGGATCAGATGCGTTTGCTGAGGCGTCTTAGGAGAAGGAAGCCTTTGATTGAAATACAGCTGTTTCAGACACACTGAGGATTTCCACAAAAATACTCTGATTTTCTCTTGGAGAGGCAGAAACTGGCAGTTTATTACAAATATTGAAATGTATTTGGTTTTCTAGTTTTGCACATATATAAATAAACTAACAAAAGAAAAATGCACATTACTTTTGACTAAGATAAATGATTTCAGTTTGTTCAGAGTTGATTGCATCATTTTCTGTATTTAATGTTGGTGTTTCTGTCAAATAATCAGCACGATTCATAACAGTCATGCGTTTCAGATGAAACGGAGCAAACACAAGCACCGCTGACAATCATCCAGCTCAAGTGTCCTCGCCGCTGCCACTGTTACCATGGAAACCAGCATCAGCATCAGCATCAGCCGTCTGGAGCTTCATCACTGTCTGTATGAGATCAGCTGTAACAGTGAGTGTGATGACTTGTTTTTATTACTGTTTTCTTGAAATGTATAATTCCATCAGTGTCTCAGCAATGGATGCTCTGCAGTGAATGGGTGCCGTCAGAATGAGAGTCCAGAGAGCTGATAAAAACATCACAATAATCCACAAGTAATCCACAGCACTCCAGTCCATCAGTTACCATCTGGAGAAGACAAAAGCTGAAACAAATCCAGCATTAAGACCTTTTTAACTAAAATATGAGTCCATAATCCATAATAATGCTTCCTCCAGTGAAAAAGTGTTCTGGTCTGAATCAGGAGAGAAATCTGCACAGATCAAGCACCAGCTCTAAAATATGTGGCTGGATTTTGATGTGAGAGACAACAGGAGATGCACTTTTTATGGATTATGGACTCAATGTATTTTAGTTAAAAACATCTTAATTCTGGATTTGTTTCAGCTTTTGTCTTCTCCAGATGTTAACTGATGGACTGGAGCGGTGTGGATTATTGTGATGTTTTTATCAGCTGTTTGGACTCTCATTCTGACGGCACCCATTCACTGCAGAGGAATTGATGTCCGCAAGACATCACAGTTTAGGACAGACATCTTGCCAATTGGTTTCGCAACATCTTCATTATCTAATCACGATCGTTTGATCCCCAATAATTGGCTCAGTGGACCTGAAATATGAAAATGTTCAGCATATGCAGCGTTTAATAGTTTGATACTCAACACATCTCCAAACAACTGATTATGCGTCACAGTCGTGAGAAACAGACAAATCTACATCATACCCTACTGTAATGAGACAAAACCAAAGACGCTTTCCATCTGTGATCTTCAGTATTATGTGTTATTAATAATTCAAACCAACTGAGACGACAGCTGAGGAAAATTTTTTTCCTATAAATTATGGGTAGAGCTGAAAAGCTCCATATCGGTAAATATAATATAATACAATGTTTTTATATACATATATATATATATAGTATTATGTTTCACCTTTTTGTTTTTTACTTTAAATTCTCTAGTTTTAAATCACTTTATTTTGTTTTTCTCAGTCGTAACATATTACTATATGATGCTTTTAAACTGATTCATATTTTATTTCTATTTGATTTTACATTACGTTTAAATATATGCATTTAGCAGCTGCTTTTATCCAAAGCAACTCAGAAAAGTAGAACAAAGCAATCAATTCATAATAAAAGTACATTTTAATTTACTTCAATATACAATGTTTTAAAATGTAGTGTTACATTTAATGTAATGTTTTTATATTCTATATAATATAATAAAATAGAATATTATATTTATATATTAAATTTGAAATTATACAAAGTGTCTGAATACTTAGGACCATGTGATGTTTCAGTTTTTCTTTTTTAATAAATCTGCAAAGATGTCAACAATTCTGTGTTTTTCTGTCAATATGGGGTGCTGTGTGTACATTAATGAGGAAAAAAAATTAACTTAAATGATTTTAGCAAATGGCTGCAACATAACAAAGAGTGAAAAATTTAAGGGGGTCTGAATACTTTCCGTACCCACTGTATATAAATTGTGTGGTGTGGGTATGTAAATTAAAAATAAAAATATTTTTTATATATTATAAATATATATTTGAAAAAATTGAATATGGTATTTTGAAAGTATTGTTAAAATTTAATTTTAATTATTCAAATATAATTTTTAATTTAATTATAGAACATTTTATTACATTATATTTACCGACTTTTAATTAATAGCATTTTAATAATATGTAATATTTCCATTGATATAACCTGGACATCGATGGGTTCAGTGAGACTCATCCTCATAAATCCACAATATTGTGTTTGTGCAGTAAAACATGTGCTGCTGTGATTAGAAAGAGGAGAAGAGTGACGACTCCAAAAGACAATCGTATAAAACAGCGTCTTTCGTACGAAACCGTCCGTCAAAAGCTGATCAGATGTCCAAATACTGTCGATGCGGTTGATTATCCCCAGTGTTTGTGTCTGCATCAGGTTTTGCCGGCGCTCTCGTGTCGGATGATCTTGTAGGTGATCCAGTAGAAGACGTTGAAGATGAGGAAGGCCAGAGGGAAGGCGGCGCGTGATACGGTGTCGATCCTCTTCGCTCGGTCCACAAACTTCTTGCGGTTCACGTCTGTGTCCTTCGGGACGGCCGGCGGCGGATTGGCGTTGGTCTGCGTGTTGACCGTCGTCCCGTCCTTCACGTTCCCGCAGGACGCGGTGTTATATCCGGAGAAATGTAGACGGCCGTCCTGTAATTCCTCCTCCTGTGCGTTCAGAAACACAGAGAAACAGGTTCCTATGCGGTTTGGAAAAGTTTGGAATTTAAGTAAATTCCAGGTCTGGAAAAGTATGGGAAAAAGAAAGCAGAGTATGGAAAAAATATTTGCATTTCCAGACCTTTGCCCGTATATATAGTATTATGTTTCACCTTTTTGTTTTTTACTTTAAATTCTCTAGTTTTAAATCACTTTATTTTGTTTTTCTCAGTCGTAACATATTACTATATGATGCTTTTAAACTGATTCATATTTTATTTCTATTTGATTTTACATTACGTTTAAATATATGCATTTAGCAGCTGCTTTTATCCAAAACAACTCAGAAAAGTAGAACAAAGCAATCAATTCATAATAAAAGTACATTTTAATTTACTTCAATATACAATGTTTTAAAATGTAGTGTTACATTTAATGTAATGTTTTCCTGTGCGTTCAGAAACACAGAGAAACAGGTTCCTATGCGGTTTGGAAAAGTTTGGAATTTAAGTAAATTCCAGGTCTGGAAAAGTATGGGAAAAAGAAAGCAGAGTATGGAAAAAATATTTGCATTTCCAGACCTTTGCCCCTATTTACTCTTTATATTAGAGCCTGACCGATATGGGTTTTTGGGGGCCGATACCGATATTAAGGAGTAAAAACACACCGATATCAATATATCGGCCGATATTCTTTGTGTATATTATAGTTCAGTACCAGTCAAAACTAGTTTGCTGGACAAACTATATAATTACACCATTTACAAGCATTTTATCTGCATTTTATGTTCTGTAGAAAAAAAATTTTCATATCGGTGGCATATTCGCCGATACCGATATATCTGTTACAGGCTCATATCAGCCGATAAAATCGGCAAAACGATATATCGGTCGGGCTCTACTTTATATAATAGAGTTTAATGAAAATAAATGTGTTTAGTGATTCTTTAGTGATTGTCAAGCATGACTGAGTGAATTCAAGGTGCACTTTTCCACTATGCAAAATGCAGGTTATAAGTGCTTTGGGTTTCTTCTCACGATATTCTTAGAAGGCCCTTAAGGACCTTTGCATAAATTAAAAAAGACAGATTTTCATGTGCGCACGAGAAACCATTAAGCTTAGCATATAAGACAATGCACACTGAGCTACCTATTGTGCCATCAGCCCATCTCACAGTGTGGTTTCTTGGCCACCACAGATTATCTGTTAAAAAAAATATGACACAGTGCCCTAATGAAAGCCAAATTTTGAACACTTTTTTTGCAGTACCAGTCTTTTTTCATAGACCCTTGATCTTGGAAAATAGGACAATGCACACAGCCTATTATGCCATCAGCTCATTTGGTGTCATAGTTTCTCCGCCGCCACAGAGGATGTGTTAAATTAGGCCTTGATTTTAGAGGTAGCTTCCATAAGGAAAGCTCAATTTTGAGCAAGTAGATCTCTATTCATGTGCTTCCATGCTCGTGTTTTATTTAAAGTAAGATGGCAGTGATGCACAAAGGAGTAGGTTATATAAAACTAGAAATTCGTAAATTTTGTAAGCATGCAAAAAATTCCTATTTTTATTATTATTATTTATTTTAGTGACTCTGTTGTCCTTTTAGTGTATGTTGTCCTTTCGAGAAAATCAGTGAAAATATAAAAACCCTGAGAAAATAAAAAATATTTACAGATGACTCCACTATATACTAGGGATGTAATGATGTAAAAATCTCATGATACGATATTTATTGTGATATTTAAAAAAAATTAAGATTTAAAAAAAAAAGACAAATGAAGAAATTGATTTTTTTTTTATTTTGTACATTTTAAAGTTAAATTATTCTATCTAATGCACTTTGAGAGTTCAAAATTAAGAGCTGCAACCCATGTTCTTAACTAAGAAAACTTAAGTCAGAAAAAAGTCAGTGAATTGATTTGTACCTGAACTTTAAAGGGGACTTAACCCTCTTTTTATTTGTGGTATACTGTCTCAGTCTAAACTACATTCACACTGGGGTTTGAGGAAGCCAAACTAATTAGAATATAATAATAATAACAATAACAATGACAGTAATAGCCATATATTGTAAAACGTCTCGGTTACGTATGGTAACCCTCGTTCCCTGAAGGAGGGAACGGAGACGTCACGTCGGATGACCGACGAAATTGGGATCTCGCTTAGAGGGACCAATCTACTTCGAGTGTAAACTAAACGAGCCAATGCACATTGGCATGCGATTATTGCATCCAGCTGCTGCTGATCCATGTTGTTCTATCTATCTATCTATCTATCTATCTATCAATACAAATATGTTTTATATGTATTATTTGAGATATATATATATATTGTAAATAACACTTTATTACATAATAAAATACATATATATATATATATATATATATAAAACTTATTTCATTTAGTTTATAAGCTTAGCTTAACCCGATGTACTAAAATAACCAAAACAGAAATAATAAAAAATAATAATGTATTACAATTTGACCAAACCATTTAGATTTTAGTCGACTAAATCTATTGTAGATAAAATTGTATGATATTTAGTCGACTAAAACGACTAAAGCTAAAACAATTCAGATGACTAAAATATGACTAAAACTAAATGGCATTTTCGTCAAAAGACTATGACTGCAACTAAATCAAAATTAGCTTCCAAAATTAACACCGCTTTCTAGCATTAATATTATGCTACTATAGCAACAATTTAGGACAGTCCGTTTCACAATAAAGCAACAAGCCCCAAGACACGGGGCTTATTGCTTTTATAAAACGGTTATTCCATATACGTAGTAAGGTTTCACAAAATAAAACAGAGCAAATAAAGTGTAATGATATTAATAAAAACAGTATTCTTCCTCCAAACAATGTAGCTCCTCAGAAACAGTTGTGGTTCCAAAAAAGTGGTTGCCGAGCAACAGACAAACGTAAACAAAGGCGAACAGCTTCGAACGTGGCTCAGCCAATCAGAATCAAGGACCGGAACTATCCGTTTTATAAAGTTACATTTGACACACAAACTTCCCGCGCAACTAATGCAGCACTACTGAGTAACCTAAAGGTATGAGGAAATCATTTCTTAATGTTTAATAGAAGGCTAGATGATCGCAGTTAGTTGATTCTTTGGTTGGTTATTGTTTGTTGCTGTTTAAGTTGTTCTAACTTATAAAATTATGCATCTGGGTCTCAACGAGCGTGTGTTTTATAGACATAATTATATCTGGTGATCTAAAATGTGTTTATTTCCTGTATGTCAGATTTTTGAATATCTGTGTGATTTTGTTTTATGTAATACTATTCAAATCTGTCTGAACACATTGTTATATTAGTAGCAGGCAGGTTTGATAAAGACGTGAATGGGACACATTTTTAGTTCGGATACCTTGTGCTACGTTCATCGCCCTTCTTTCGCCGCAGGGCAGATGATCTTCACTCGATTAGCGCTGCGTTTCTTCAGCCTGCAGCGCGTCTTCATCTTTGTCTCAGGTGTCGAGGCTTTTGAAGCTTCAGGTGCAAATGTGTTTGTCTAAAATTAATGGAGCGATAATCCTGCAAGAGCTTTCTGTGTTTTGTAGCTTGTAAAGGATTGTTGTTGTCTTTCTTTAGTGGCATATTTATTAAAAAGGATTCATATTTAAGTTGATTTGATGCTAACGCTTTACAATACGGTTTCATTTAATCACATTATTGCATTTGCAAACATGTACTAACTACACTGTAAAACTGATTTTGATAAAATGATCACATTCACTCATTTTATTGTTTTTAATTGTAATTTTATGGTGTTTTTTGTTGTAATTTTAGAGGTTGATGGTAAAAATCACCATCCACTTTCATTGTCAGTTATATGTATTTATTTGAAAATATATTTATATATTTTTATTTCTACATGTAATATATTTATTAAATGAAAAAATATCCACTTTCATGGGGAATTTGTTTTAAAATATATTTATATGTTTTAATTTTATTTCTAAATATATTTAGAAATGAAGCAAAAATGTATTTTAAAATAAATACATTTAAATAACAATGAAAGTGGATGGTGATGTTTATACTATATTGATAAAATCAAAAATTAAACATAATTATTTGGGGTAACTTTATTTCTTCTCTGGAACACAAATAAAGATGTTAATCAAAATGTCACAATTAAAAATTAAATTATCATTAACTTTTTATTTTATAAATGTGTTTGTATATGTATATATAAATATATTTTAAAATAAACAAATTTAAATAACACAAAATTTTATATATTTTTTATTTTATGAAAACATTTATTAAATAAAAAAATCCACTTTTTATGTTATTTATTTTAAAATATATTCATTTTTAAATTTTATTTCTAAACATATTTCTAAAATGTAAAAATATTAGTTTTTTTTTCACATTTTGATTAATATCTCTGTTTTTGTTCCAGAGACAAAATGTGACCCTGGAGCACAAAAGCAGTCTTAAGTCGCTGGGGTATATTTGTAGCAATAGCCAACAATACATTGTATGAGTCAAAATTAACGATTTTTCTTTTATGCCAAAAATCATTAGGATATTAAGTAAAGATCATGTTCCATGAAGATATTTTGTCAATTTCTTACCATAAATATATTAAAACTTAATTTTTGATTAGTAATATGCATTGCTAAGAACTTCATTTGTACAACTTTAAAGATGATTTTCTCAATATTTAGATTTTTTTGCACCCTCAGATTCCAGATTTTCAAATAGTTGTATCTCGGCCAAATATTGTCCGATCCTAACAAACCATACATCAATGTAAAGCTTATTTATCTAAATTTCAAAAATACTTTGACTGGTTTTGTGCTCCAGGGTCACAAATAAAGTTTGGATCAACATGTGGCTGAGTAAATGATGACAGATTTTTAATTATTGGATGATTTGTTCCTTTAATGTTATTTTTGTCCCATTGGAGATTCATTTCAGCCTAAAATATGAGCAGTTGCTTCACATGTTTGTGGATAATTACGGAGTAAACAGACGAGTGTTTGCGATGCTGAAGTAACCGGAGTGTGTTATTAAGCTGCTGATTGAGTGATCTGTAATATCTGTGGGGATGATAGAGCTGATGGGTTTAGCTGGCGAGGCTGTTTTTGTGGGATGGGATTCGTTCTCCGGCCTTCAAACTAAAGATGCTTGAACCCTGTGAAGCCCCAATCATAAATGCGTCTGTCAGTGTTTCGGCACCTTCTGATTTCGTCTCTGTCTTCGTTTCAGCCGCAGAAACTCCTTCTGCTGTCTGGAGACGAAGTTAACGCCGGCGTATTCCAGCAGAGCGGCGAAGACGAACAGCAAACACACCGCCATCCAGACGTCTATGGCCTTCACATAGGAAACCTGCACAGGAGCAGAGGAGGAAACCAGTATAGACTTATTTACTTTCTATAAAATATAAATGCATGTATACTTTAAAAATAAAATATAAGATTTTCAGCTCTGTATATATTGTTTATTTTATAAGGTACTAAAAAGTATAAACAATTTTAAATTAAATATTTATTTAGAATATTTAAATTAAATAAAAGTTGTATATAAGCTCTCTATCAATCTATCTATCTATCTATCATCTATCTATCTATCTATCTATCTATATCTATCATCTATC
>NW_015664223.1:62972-66607 GCF_001515625.1 Sinocyclocheilus rhinocerous | reverse complement strand
ATCTATCTATCTATCAATCATCTATCTACCTTCTATCTATCTACCTATCTATCTATCATCTATATATCTATCAATCATCTATCTACCTATCTATCTATCTATCATCTATCAATCATCTATCTACCTATCTATCTATCTATCATCTATCAATCATCTATCTACCTATCTATCTATCTGTCATCTATCTATCATCTATCTATCTATCTATCATCTATCAATCACCTATCTATCTATCTGTCATCTATCTATCATCTATATATCTATCAATCATCTATCTACCTATCTATCTATCATCTATCAATCATCTATCTACCCTCATTAAAAAAATATAAATCTCTAAAAATAAGCAGAGTTATGCTTTAGTAACTTCTTGATACTGTGGTCCTATTGTGAGGAAACAGGTTACAGAATCAAGAAATGACTGAAGCATGAATGTTTTTATAATTTACAGTTTATTTTTTATCAAGTTCATTTTTTTCTAATTTAGCAAATATGTCAAATAAATCAATTTCATTGCAGTGTTTACTTTTATTAATGTTAATTGTTTTTTATTTGTGAAAAAATAAACTAAAATAATTAGAAATAAATAATTGTAAAATGAATAAACATTTGTAAAAAAAATAATTTGAATTTGATAAATTAATAATCTGTAAAATAAACAGATTTATTCTTTAGTAACGTATTGATTCTCTAATCACTATTTTTCACAAATAAAAAAAATTGTTGAAACATGAATAAAAACGACAAACTGCAATGAAATTAAGATTTTTTTTTTTTACATATTTAATAAATTAGAAATAATAAAAAATGCAATAATTAAAAAATGCAATCTGAAAAATAAAACGATTTATGCTTCACTAACTTATTGATTCTGTTATAATATAATAGTTTTCACAATTAAATACTTAAAACATTAATTAGCATGAAAAGTTATCAGAGAAAAACATCTCATATCACCTGCTGAAATGTTCCTATTAATACATTTCCCTTCCAAATGTGCATTCTGAATAATAAATACGCTTATTTCCCAACTAACCTGCTGCAGTCAAGGTCGTCTTCTCTTTAACAATGTTTTTCTCTTACTGATCATATTTCATAGCTGTTTACATTTTTTAAATGAATTTCACTGATAAACACCCTTACAAAAATCTGCCATGGTTTTACTACAGTAAAATTGTTAAAAAGCGCTATATAAATAAAGGTGACTTGACTTGTAAATATGTAGTAACCATGTTTTACTATGTTTTCCGCGTACTGATTTCCATTTGTATTGCCACAGTTTTACTACACATACCTTGGTTACGTTTCGTAAGAGAAGTGTTAAAGTAGATGAATGATTTGCATTAAAGAAATTGAACAATGTTGAACATTTTGGCTAATTAATCTTAAACAGTGTAACGCGCCGACAGTGTGACTTTGAATATTAATTAAGAGTTTTGGCATAAATATGTGAATTACATACAGAATGAAAAATGACAGAATAATGACAAACATTTAATACAAATGAATAAATATGTTCATTCTGATCTTATATTCATCAGGTCTCGCACACAATGCAGCAACGCAAAATATACATTCACACACACACAGACACACACACACACACACACACAGTCACAGCTACAGCTTCACAAAGACCTCACTAGAGGGATAGTTCAGTGTTAATTTAATCATCCTCAGGCCATGCAAAGATGTGAGTTTGTTCTTTTCATCTTGTTTGCCATCCGAGATTGGAAAAAGATGTTGAGTAAGAAGATTTTTTTGAGAAGATTTAACTTACTGTATGCAAAGGAGAGGAAATGTATGTGTAAAAAAAAAATATATATAAAAATTGTTGCTTGAAATGAAATAAATGTTAACTGACATAAAAAACGTATTTTATTTCAGCTAGTTTTTAAGGCAAAATGTCTCATTTTCATTTAGTTTACCTTCATGTAATAAAAAAGCTCAAACTAAAATAAAAATATTTAAATAATATAAAAATTGTTGCTTGAAATAAAATAAATGTTAACTGAAATAAAATGAAATATAAAAAACTTAAACATATTTTATTTCAGCTAGTTTTTAAGGCAAAATTTCTCATTTTCATTTAATTTAACGTCATGTAATAAAAAACTGAAACTAAAATAAAAATTAAAAGTTAGTAAAATAATATATGCATTTTAAAAACAACAAAACTAATAATATGAAAAAAAAAATCACACAACAAAAATACTAAAACTTTAAAATTAACAAGGCAATATAAAAATACAATCAAATTCAAAACATTAACAAAATCTATAATAGTATCTCAATGAAACTAAAATAACTGGTTTAAATTGAAATACTAAAATAACTTTAAAAACAATGAAAACTATACATTGTAAAAAGATGTAAATAAAAGAATCAATACAACTAATTTAAAAAGATGATTTAAATCCATTTTAGAAGTAAAATTTCATGTTTAATTCAATTGTGAAATTTACTAGCAGTGAAAATTGAAAGAATCAGGCTCATGTTTGCATTTTATTCTGTCTCTGGCCATAATTCTGAACTTGATGTCAGGATTAGTCATAAAATAATTGATCAAATTGTTATTAATGCAGCTCAGATTCAGACAGGAATCATGTGTTTGTGTGTTTTTCTGCTGATTAAGTGAAAATACGAAACGACTTCACCATACGAATGATTATTAAAAGCAAAAATGCCACAAAATGCACACATTTAGTGAGAAAGTGTGATGTGAAAGAGCAAACCAGACAGTGTTTTTGGAATCAGCAGCACTAAATGAATAAGAAACGAGTACTGCTTCATTGAGGCAGTGTGACTGAACGATGGGGTTGTTAGGATGATTGTTAAAGGGGTTATGAGTGACCTGTGTTGTAGTGTTTGGTGCAGTAGCCCAGCTCCTTCTCGTCTCTGATGATGAACTGCGGTAGCGTCAGACCCTCGGCGACCTGAACCGGACCTTTATCAAGCCACTCGAAGATCAGGTCGTTCATCGTGTAGCCGACTGGAGAAAACATGAGCGGAAACACTGCGTTACTGCTGTTAGCCTTCATTAGAATAATAATAAAAAACACTTTCAGTTATACCTTCATTAAATAGTCATTTAGTTTAAGGTCAAGTACTAAGATAGACTAAAATTGAAAATAGCTAAAAAAAAAAAAAACTGAAAAAACAATAAAACTAAATAGGCATATTAAAAAACAAACTGACAAAAATGCACAACAAAATGACTAAAACTTTAACTAAAATTTTAAATGAAAACAACAAATATAAAAATAAAAACCAATTCAAAATATTAATACATTTTATAAAACTAAAAATAACTAAAGAACATAAAATAGCAAGACAAAATCTAAAATTAAAAAATTAAAAAACTATTCAGACGTTAAAAAATAAATAAATAAAACCGATAAAAAGTTAAACAAAGTGACTAAAACTTTAAAATAAAAATGAAAGTGGCAATATAAAAAAAAAAATCTAAATATTACTAAAATATAATGTCAATATAAAATATAATATATATAATATATAAAATATAAATATAATAAAAATAAAAATAACAAAACAACTTGAAAACTTCAAACTTCAACTAGAATTAAAATAAAAAAAAATCTAAATATTACCAAATGTCATAAAACTATAAAATA
>NW_015664223.1:39105-62313 GCF_001515625.1 Sinocyclocheilus rhinocerous | reverse complement strand
AATGTCATAAAACTATAAAAAAAAAAATACTAATTCAAAACATTAATAAATATCATAAAATTAAAAATAACAAAAAAACTGAAATAGAAAAAAAAAATAATAATTATGTAGACATGATAAAAAAACACTAAAAAAACTGACAAAAATACACAATAAAATGACTACAATTTTAACTAAAATTAAAATAAAAATGGCAAATATAAGAAACTAATTCAAAATAAAAATAACTAAACAAAACTGAAATAAAAAATAATAAACTATATAGACATGTTTAAAAAAAACAACAAAAAAGCACAACAAAATGTCTAAAACGAACTAAAATTATAATGAAAAGACAAAAAATAAAGTAAAACTGATCAAAAATATCAACAAATATTGTAAAACTAAAAATAACTAAAAACTGAAATAAAAAATGATAAAAACAATATAGCCACTAATAAAACCAACAAAAACCGTTATCTAAAATTAAAGTTTAAACAGAAAATATAAAAATAAAACTGAGTAAAAATATTAAAAAATATGGTAAAACTAAAAATAATGAAACAAAAATTGAAATGAGAAGTAATATAAACAATATAGACATTAATAAAACCGACAAAAACACAACAACCAAATGTCTGAAACATTAAAAGAGTCAAATGAAAATGAGAAGCTGGATGCATGAAGTACGCACAGCTCTCCAGCTGCATGGTGCAGGTCTGTACGTCCATCGGGAAGTTCTTCAGATCCATCGGGCAGGACAATATTAACGTCAACCTACAGACAACGTGACAGACACACTGCGTTATATAATATCATTATAATATCAGACCTGATTCATGTGACTGCAGTGTTTAATGTTAGACGAGTTCATCTGAGAAACACCTGCAAGCTCAGTCCTCGGCCGATCTATGACTTATGCATGAATTCAGAGCTGATGGCTTGTGATTTATAGAAACAGCATTTATGAAAACTAGGACAGCGTCATATCAGCTCGTTTTCAAAATAAACATGTGGATTTACGATAAGAGATCTGTTCAGGGCTCGTGTTCGCTCGAATCACTAGTGAAGAGAAAAGCTTCGATTTATACATACGATTTTACTATTGTTTGAGCACTATAGTAAAATATTTCTGTTTTGCATTCTGTTTAACTCAATGCCATTTGAGAACTAGACCTGATGTTCTTCAGCATGACTTGAGATGCAAAGAGCATCGCATCTTTAAGACTATAAATAGAGCACAATCTGAGAGATTTATGATTTATTTTGTGCTATAACTTTTCATAAACATTCTAAAACTTAAGTTAGATTATAAATGAAACAATGCCATTTTTTCAATATGTTAGTGTTATTTTTGTATTTATATACTATTATAGTATTTATTAATATTTTGAATTACCTTTTATTTTTTAGATGTTTGGTTTTATTAATTTGTGCCTTTGTGCATTCTTATTAGTTTTTTCTTATATGCTTTCATTTGTTTTATTTCAGTTTTAGTTGTAGTAATCTTATTACTTCAACTTTTATTTCAGTTTTCATTTGTTTTTGTTTTTTTTTAGTTTTTCATCCAATATTAATATTTTATTTCAGCTTTCATTTTAACTGTACTTTCAGTAATTTCATGTGCTTTTGTCATTTTTATTCCTTGTTTTATGTTTCTATTTAGCTTTCATTTCGATTTTAGATTCTATAATTATTTTTAATATTAAGCTGTTTTAATCTCTTTTTTTAATATTTCTATTTAGCTTTTATTTTAATAGCTTTTTGTGCTTTTGTCACTTTTATTCGTTTTTTTTTATATTTCCTTAATTTATTTTTATTTTGTTATTTTTATTTTAGTAATTTTAGTACTTCAACATAAAATGTTTTATTTTATTATACTTCAATTTAATTTTAGTTGCCATGGCAACAATTCTAATTTAAGTTTTTTAAGTAAGTTTTTCATCTAATATTGATATGTTCTTTTATTTCAGCTTTATTTGGATTAATGGAATGGTTTTAGTTCAGTGTCACACAGGCCTGTATGTTCAGCGTTTTGCTCTTTGAATGCTTTAAAGCCAGTCCTGCGCTCGAGCTTCAGCTTCAACTGAGATGATTGTAAATAAGCGCCGATCATCAGGCTCTTGAGCAAGCTTTAACTGATCCTGACTTCAGTCGTTCTCTTGTGTTTTTGCTGCTGAGTGAATCGCTGAACGTCTCTTACTATGTGACAAACATATCCCATCAGTGCAGAAGAGTGAACAGCTTTATTATCAGATGAATTTGATGTCTTCTGCTCTTATTTGGTTTGTTTTAGTACTTCAGCTTACACTTGTTACATTCATAGACTATAAAAACATGGACGTAGTGTCTGTGACGTCACCCGTAGGTTCCTGAAGAGGTTTTTGAAGCCTAAAGTGGGCGGAGGCGGCTGTCGCCATCTTGGCAGCACGTCACCGCGCGTCACTCCCGGATAATCGAAAATGGGCAAAGAGGCGTGAGCTGGTTTCTAAAACCACGCCCACCTAGCTCGACGGTGGTGACAGCAGCGGCAATCCACCTGTCACTCAAGTGGCCACGCCCTTAATTATGCAGAACTTTAAGGCTTAATATAATTTAAACGGATGAGTTATAAAAAAATTCACCCCCCTCACAGTTGTCATGAAGGGCAAAATTAGCTATATAGACCAAAACCACTTTTTGTACCAGGCTGTAAACACTTTTTTTTCAGCTGTAAATTTGGGCATTTTAACATGGGGAGTCTATGGGATTGACTCCCTTTTGCAGCCAGCCTCTAGCGGCCAGTCGATGAATTGCAGTTTTAGTCACTTCCTTGTTGGTTTCACGAGAGAGAGCGGGAGGTTGCCGCTTGTTAAATACATGACATACAATTTTCAGTATTACATTTCAGATTGCAGTATTTTTCAAACAGAAGTAACTGTGAAATTACATATAAAGGATTCTTAAGTCCTGCTAAAGTGGGTCAAAGAGCAGTCTAAAATTCAGCTAATTCCATTGATTTAGATTTAATACATTTTCATTTAATTGCAATTGACATGTAATTACTATAAGTGTCTTAAAATATTCAGTTCACACTAATTCTTGTCAATATTTACTCATTGCTTCAAAGCCATATGACTTTCTTCTGTGGGAAATGGAGAACGTTTAGGGTTAGAGTTATTTCACCCAGAAATGAAAATTCTGTCATTAATTACTCGATTATTAATGATATAATCATTAATTACTTTAATGAAATCAAAAAACGAGAGCTCTCTGACCCTCCATAGATAGCAATGTAACTGAAACATTCCCAGGCCCAGAAACGTATATTAGAATTGTTAAATAAAGTCGATATTTCTGTTTTCTTTGTGCACAAAAAGTATTCTTTTCTCATAAAATTAAATTTGAACCACTGATGTCACATGGACTATTTTAACAATGTCCTTACTACCTTTCTGAGCCTTGAATGTATCAGATACATTGCTGTCTATGGAGGGTCAGAGAGCTCTTGGATTTCATCAAAAATATATTATTTGTGTTCCGAGGATGAGCGGAGGTCTTACGGGTTTGAAATAACATGTGGGTAATTAATGACAGAATTTTCATTTTTGGGTGAACTAACCCTTTAATGCTGCACTTTTCCATACTACAATACACACACTGACTTGTAGGCTTTCAAGTTTCAGAAAAAGGGACAAAAAACTATAAATATATTCCAAGTCTTCAAATAAAAAGATATATTTTCTAAAAGCAAAGGCATACTTTTCCCTCCTTATTTAAACTGTTTTAAATTAAGTTTTAGTTACTAGTCCACATCTGTTTCGACATTTTCTCAAATCCCTCTGTGGTAATGTTGGCAATAAAGCAGATTTTGCCTGGAAATGAACAGAAGAAAGGAAACAAGACAGAGTCAAAGTGTATTGGCTAAGTGTGTGGGTGCAAAAGTGGCCATGCACTGTAATTTTGATAGTACAGTCGTAACACAAAGAGAATGATAAATAATGTTATTGTTCCAAACCTGAATGACTTTATTCCTTCTGTGGAACACAAAAGAAAAACATTATGGTCCAAACAACACTGGTCCTCCACTATCATTATATATAGCTACATAAACACTGAGACATTTTCTTCATCAGCATCTACACAGGAGAAAGAAAATCAGGTTTGGAACAACAGGCAGGCGAACAAATGATGAGAATTAAAAAAAATTTTTACAATCTCTTTAAGCTAGTCTAAAACAGTTTCAGCTGTGCTTCTCTCACTTTTTTTTTTTCATTGTGATCTCTCATACACACATGTAATTAATTGTCATGCTTGGTTCTTCATTAAACTACATCAATGGCTAAAATTAATCAGCCATCAGTGAGCATGTCACGCTCAGCCGTCCAAAACTGCTGATTTTGCCTTAGGATAAAAGATATATTTTATAATCTTTGAAATTAGCCTCAGATGGCATAATTGCAGGGTGTACTCAGACTGGTTGTACATTTCGATCTGTTTCTCACACACAGCTGCTTTAGGGGACTATGGTGTAAAATAGAGTTGCATGAACTTGTTATGGAACTTTAATGGGGTTTTTTCTGGCACTTCAGAGTACCTTGTCACCATAAGCTTTCATTTGATAGAAAATAGATTTTATTTTCAAAATGTTTATATTGAAAGCCTGTGGTCAGTGTTTTTAAGGAAAAGAGTTGGGTCAATATTCAGCTACACTTCTTTTGTTGTGTCCCATGGACAAAAGGTAAGTCATGAAGTGTTGGAACATGCATACAATGGAAAATAATGATTAATAATTACAGAATTTTAATATATATATATATATTTTTTTTATCTCTGAAATTATCCTGTTTTATACACTTTTGCAGCATTAGTTATGGATGTATTTTTCCGATTCTTTTTTCCAGTAAAGATTTTTCTTAAAGTCCTCATTAAAGAGTCATAAGCCAAAAAAAAGTGTTGGACAAAAAGGTTCAAAAAAGGTACAAAACATGGTTGCTGAAGCCACGCCCACCTAGCTCGACGGTGGTGACGGCAGCGGCAATCCACCTGTCACTCAAGTGACTTTAACTGTCACTTAAAGTTTACTCAAAAGTAAACTTTAAGGCTTAATATAATTTAAACGGCTGAGTTATAAAAAAAATTCACCCCCTCGAGGTTGTCATGAAGGGCAAAATTAGCTATATAGACCAAAATCATTTTTTGAACCAGGCTGTAAACATGTTTTTTTCTGCTGTAAAGTCGGGCATTTTAACTTTGGGGAGTCTATGGGATTGACTCCCTTTTGCAGCCAGCCTCTAGCGGCCAGTTGACGAATTACAGTTTAAGTCACTTCCGTGTTGGCTTCATGAGAGAGCGGGAGGTTGCCGCTTGGTTATATTTCAGTCAGTTGCCAAGGCAACACTTCTATTTTTGCTTAAGTTTAAGTGTAAGTTTTCCATTATTTGTGCTTTTGTGTCTCTTTTTGTTTTAAATCTATTAGCTTTCATCAATTTTTATTTATTTTAGTTTTTGTCATTTTTGTTTTTCAATTTGAGCTTATTTTCAGTTAGTTGAAAAGGCAACATTTCTCATTTTGTTTAGTTTTTAATCTTGTATTTAGATTTTTTATTTCAGCTTTCATTTTAATTTTAGTTTAGTCATTTTGTTATGTGCTTTTGTCATTTTTATTAGATTTAAAAAAAAATTTTTTTTTCAGTTTTAGTACTTTAACTTAAACGTCTTTTGTTTCAGTTAGTGGCTAAAGCAACATTTCTTATTTCGTTTAAGTTTTTCATCATTTATATAGTTTATTTCAGCTTTCATTTTAATTTTGTGCTTTTATCATTTTTATTCATTTTTAAATATTTCTATTTAGCTTTAATTAATTTTTATTTCAGTTTTAGTCATTTTAGTACTTCAACTTAAAATTTTATATTTTATTTTTATTTAAATTTAATTTCAGTTGCCAGGGCAACATTTGAAATATTTTAGGTTTAAGTTTTTTCATCTAATATTTATTTATCATTTAGTTTTATTTCTTTCATTTTAATTTTAGTTTTAGTCATTTTGGTTTTAAACATTATTTATATTTTATTTTTATTTAAATTTAATTTCAGTTGCCAGGGCAACATTTGAAATATTTTAGGTTTAAGTTTTTTCATCTAATATTTATTTATCATTTAGTTTTATTTCTTTCATTTTAATTTTAGTTTTAGTAATTTTGGTTTTAAACATTATTTAAATATTTTGTGCTGTTAATTAGTTTTTGTTCTTCTAAAACATTCATTCTGTTTGATCAAACGAAACAAATCAATTTAAATTTAAATTTAAATTTTTTTTTAAAAATATGAAGATCTGCTCCAGATTTAACCCTGAAATGCCTGAGATATGAAAGTCAGAGAAATAAACAATTTTTGAAAACTTTACACAAAATATAAAAGAAGTTTAAAAAAAAGTTTGCATATGTGTTTTATATGTTGTACCATTTTTGATCCATCAGGTTTTTATGGCTCATATAGTCTGATATAGTGAGAATATAAAGAAAAAACTTTTATAAAGAGACTCAATCTGAACAAAAATCTGAATTTTCTGCAGATGCTGATATTTATATGATGATATTCTGCTGCTTGTAATGTAAATTAGTGAGATGTTTCTAACAGTGCAGCAGATACTGACATAAAGTGATCTAAATATCAGTGGTCGCTCTATATCTGCAGTAATCAGTAATCTGTCTCAGTAAAATGAGAGTGAAATGCTCCAAACATATAATGCAGTGATTGAGAGCTGAAGAAATAAAGGCTCCTCAGAAGATGTGAGATGTTCTGGAGGCTTGTGAAGATCATTCCTCCGCTGAGGAACAGTGAAAGTAAAGCTTCTGGAAACAAACGCTCCTCAAAAGATCCTGAGGATCAGATTTGAGACTCTAAAACATGATTGATGGAGAATCAAGTAAAGCTGAGCTGCTTCAGTCCAGTAAGTGTTCATCTGGAGATATTACTGCAGTTATTCTGACCTTTACTTGATAAAAACCAGTCCAGATTCACAGCAGAAACACACGAGAAGCTCCAGCTGAAGCTGGACGTTTGTACAATTACTGGATAAAAGACTCTGAACTATCAATCAGAAGGCATGCAGTAGACTTATAAGTGTTCGTATAGAGTTAATACGTCTTCATACCTGATGCTGTACAGGACGGTCCCATCCTTGAAGATCCTCAGGAGCTTGTTTTCCGTCGTGACGTCGTGGAAGTTGGCTCCCTTCTCGTTGGCGAAGAACAGGTCTGGTTTCCAGATGGAGTCCAGCATGGACGGGTCCAGATCCAGAGAGGAGTCGGGATACTCGCTGTAGGCCAGCCGAGGGTCGTTCCACTTCTGCCGCAGGAAGATGTTCACCCTGTAGTCCTGAGACGCGAGTACAGTCACCGGCGTTTCAATGATCGTCCGTGCCAAGGCGAGACATTTACAAAATATCTTCATGGAACATGATCTTTACTTAATATCCTAATGATTTTTGGCATAAAAGAAAAATGTATAATTTTGACCCATACAATGTATTGTTGGCTATTGCTACAAATATACCCCAGCGACTTAACACTGCTTTTGTGCTGCAGGCTCACATTTGATTTGTTGGAATCGGACAAAAAAAAGCCTGAGCTACAGCCGTCTGAAGTCGACGAAGTCAGTTCTAAAAAACTCAAGATGAAGTTTTCTGAAGGTTCCAAAACAAAATCACCAGCAAAATTGCATTGTTTTCTCCACTTCCTTCCTTCCTATTAATTACTATACTAATAATCACAACATAGCCATTTTTTATTTGATCTTTGTTAGATCAAAGAACATAAGAACAGATGCAAAAAAAAGCAACAACAGTAGAACAAATATAAGAAAGAATCAAACAGGCCGAGTGCACGAATCTAAACAAAAGCATTCAAGTAAGAAAAACGAATAATCAAATGTAAAAATCACTTCAGTGTGTTTATTACAAATAAATTGATTATTAAAACTACAAAAGCAGTTCAATCAAGATCAGAATTTTCATTTTTTGGGGTGAACTAACCCTTTCACTTCATCATAACATGTAGAGCAAAGCCATTCAGTGACTTTATAAGCATTTCTGTGTGCTTTTGTTCAAAGTTTAGCTTAACTAGAGAAATCCAATGCCATTCAAGGTTTTCATTAGACAAAGCTCTGTGAAAATGCTGTTGGACGAATATATTAGCCAGACTTTTTGTTCCATTCATTACAAGCAAATAATGGCATTACAAAAAGCCTATAATAATCAAGCTAATTAACTGCCGAAATATAAAGATAAGTAGCATCATTTAGTGTGCGCATTTTCTTTAAAATGCATTAACAGCATTTTATTACAGTTAACAATGTATTATATATATGTATAAAAATATTATAAATTGTATAAATGTATTTTAAAATATTTACGCATATATATATATACATTTATACAATTTATATTTCATACATGAAAAATAAAAACAAATTTTTTAAATATTTTAAATATATTTTATACATCTGTCTATATATATATAGATCTAAATATATTCTAGTTATTAGAATTATGACACAAAAGTAAATACTCCAGATGCATTACATTATTTTAAGAAATCATTATTTTAGAAAGCAATGAAATATATAAAATCATAAATTAAATGTAGTGTTTTTTCACATCATTTTAATGTTGTTTTGTCCAAAATCATCAAGCTCTAGTGGTATTTAGTATTCTCTGTAGAGTTGATTAGTGGACTTGTATGACTGGCTGCTTAAGAATGATCATCAGAAACATGTCAACAAAATTAGCATTTGATCAAAGCAGCGTCTCTGGTGCTCGTGTTTAATATCCACTGGAGATGGATTTCAGGAATATTCCTTGGGAAAGAAGCATGCGAGCTGGGAATTGTTTACGTCTGGAAATCTCCAAACGTGACTCTAATCGATCTGAATTCAGATCCAGAGCTTCGTTCTCCGTCTGAGTTATTAAGACTAAAGCGCTTTAATGCCAGTGTGTGTAGAACAAGGAGCACTGAGGGAATGTTTCAGTACAGCGTCAGTGGAAGGTGAAATCTTGTTTTCAGAGCTCACTTCTTTATTGGATTTTATTCATGTGATTGATTGGAAAGTGTTGATTAGAGATGATTTGCAACAGTAAGAACAGTAAATGGATAATAATTCCTTTTAGCAAAGTAAACGACAAACACTCACCATAGTGGTTTCTGTCACTGAGCCGAAGCTGTTGATGAATATATTACACGTGACGTTCACAGGAGGACCTGCAGACGACAAATAAGAACAACATGATGTTAAATAGCAAATAATTCAGCAACGTTCACATGTTAAGCCACTGAGTTCACCATTCAGATGACATGTAGTAGCATTCAAAGCTTTGGGGTTGGTAAGATTTAGTCTCTTCTGCTCAGCAGGGCTGCATTTATTTGATTAAAAATATAGTCAAAAATCTGAAATATTATTAGAATGTAAAACAGCTGTTTTCTATGTGAATATGTGTTAAACTGTAATGTATTTCTGTGATGCGCAGCTGTATTTTCAGCATCATTACTCCAGTCTTCAGTGTCACATGATCTTCAGAAATCATTCTAATATGCTGATTTATAAGAAACATTTCTGATTATTATCAATGTTGAAAACAGTCGTGCTGCACAATATTTTTGTGGAAACTGTGATACATTTTATTTTCCAGGATTCACAGATGAATAGAAAGTCCAGAAGGACAGCATTTATTTGAAATAGTAATCTTATGTAACATTATAAATGTCTTCACTGTCACTTTTGATCGATTTAATGCGTCCTCGATGAATAAAAGTATTAATTTCTTTAAAAAATAAAACAACTTTTGAATGGTAGTGCTTCACAAAAGCATATTAGTTCAAAGCTGAATTTTCAGCGTCATTACTCCAGTCTTCAGTGTCACGTGATCTTCAGAAATCATTCTAATATGCTGATTTGCTGCTCAAGAAACATTTCTGATTATTATCAATGTTGAAAACAGTCGTGCTGCACAATATTTTTGTGGAAACCATGATACATTTTATTTTTCAGGATTCACAGATGAATAGAAAGTTCAGAAGAACAGCATTTATTTGAAATAGAAATCTTTTGTAACATTATAAATGTCTTTACTGCAGAGTTATTTTAGTATTATTTATATACTACCATAGTTTTTAATACTATTTTGAATTTGTTTTTATTTATATAACCTTTTTTTCTTTTTAGGATTTATGTACTTTTGTCATTTTATTTATTTTTTTTAATATATATATTTCAGTTTCAGATCTAGTTTTATTTATTTCCAGTTTATCATTTAAGTGCCTTAATTTAATTTAGTTAAATTAACATTTCTAATTTTCATATAGCTTTTCATTTAATGTTTTATTTCTACATCTATTTCGATTAGCAAAAATGTTTTAATAGTTTTATTTTTAAATAAAAATAATAACCCCTGCTTTACTGTCACTTTTGATCAATTTAATGCATCCTTGCACTATCACGTAACTGAAATAATGTACATTAACTACCTTTTGACAATATTTGATTATACATGCAACTGTAATATTCATTATATTAATGAATATGAATTAATGAATTTTCATTATATATTTAACTCTAATATTTTATTTCAGCTTTTACTAAATTTGCAAGTTTTATTTTTAGTTAACAATAAAAACCCTGCTTTACTGTCACTTCTGATCAATTGAAAGCATCCTCGTACAGTATCGTAACTCAAATACTGTATACTGATTGCCTTTTTATAGTTATAATCCTTGTCTACACTTCACAGTTTCTTCATTTCTGTTGTATCCCTCACTAGTAACTCACTTCTGCTAAATGAATCCGTGTCAATATTTTAACATGTATGCGTTTGCTCTGAAATGGTTAATGTAGATCGAAAATATTCAATGCAAGAAGTAAAGCATTGTAATAGATTGTGACTATATATCGCTACAGCCTGGTTTTTTGAGCAGATTGTAGCCTGTCATGCATGTTAAAAATCATGAAAGGAGTTTATTAAGGTTCTCTAGGTGCAGCGTTCTAAAAATAATCCATTCGATGCGCCTCGGAGGAATTTTGAACCTCGTGAATGTTTTCTAACAAGATTGTGTTTTAATCACTCCTGGGCACAAACACATCCACACCAAACTGAGCTGAATCAAAGCTGGCGCTCGTCTGCTGGAGAGCCGAGGAGAAACAGACAGACGCGGTAATAGCGTCCTTCAGATACTGCTCCGAAACAAATAAAGTAAGAGACTGTTAAATAACACAGCAGATGAACGCAGACGAATTACTCGATCCTTTGACAGACACCATTCACTTCCAAAATACACTGAAGTAAAACTAGTTCCTCTTATAGAAACCTTCTCAGTATTGCATGAGCAGATGACTTTATTTGGAATATAGGAATATAGTGAGAAGTTGTACCAGTGTTATTTAGTATCAAGATACTGTTTTATACAGTAACATAATATATAACATATATGTTTCAACATATATCATTTGTGACCCTGGAGCACAAAACCAGTCATAAGGGTCAATTTTGTGAAACTGAGATGTATGCATCATCTGGAAGCGTGCAAAAAAACAATCTAAATATTGAGAAAATCATCTTTAAAGTTGTTCAAATGAAGCTCTTAGCAATGCATATTACTAATCAATAATTAAGTTTTGATATATTTATGGTAGGACATTTACAAAATAACTTCATGGAACATAATCTTTACTTAATATCCTAATGATTTTTGGCATAAAAGAAAAATCAATAATTTTGACCCATACAATGTATTGTTGGCTATTGCTACAAATATACCCCAGCGACTTAAGACTGCTTTTGTGCTGCAGGGTCACATATAATATAACTTTTAGTTTTTTACTTGCACTTCAAGTTAAACTAAATGAAATAAAAAATGTTGCCAGCTGAAACGAATTTATTTTATTTCAAGTGATGAAATTTTATATAGTCAATTATGTGTCTCAGGCATATTTCACCTAAAAATCAACAAAGAAATAATGAATTATATTTTGCATAAAGAAAATTAAGCCTATATTAGGATTTTTTTTCAGTTAATTTTAACAATTATCCATATCCAACAATTACTCATACTAAATCCTTACTGCTGTACTTAAAACAAAAACAAATAATTAACTATATTCTGCATAAGGAAAATTAACCCTATAGCTATTTTTTGCATTGTAAAATTAATGTAATCAATTATGCACATTACATCCTAAATGTAGAAAAAAAAACAACAACAGAGAAATAATAGAAAATGTAGCATATATTAAGATTTGCATTGTGACATTAATCAATTATGCAGATTTCAATTAAAAACATTGTATTACATTTATAGTACATTACATTATAGTAATACAGTTAAAAACACTGTGTCTACTGATGAGGATAAGACAGTAAAATATCCTAAAAAGAAAAAAATTAATAATTAGTGGTGTTTTTGTGGCACAAAATATAAAAAAATGACAAGAAACTACATTATTAGCATGAACGATCAATAAACAATACTTCTACAACCTTTATTAATCTTAGCTAACATTAGTTATTTCACTGTGAACTATCATGAGCAAACAATGAACAATTGTATTTGACTATTAAAAAGATTAATAGCTATACAGATATTTTGCTCAATGTTAACTAATGCATTAACTAATTTTAACAAATGAGTTACTGAATTATATTCTTAAAACAATTTATATATTTAGATAATTTATGCATGAATAATTTCTTGTTTTTTTATATTGTGGTGAGATGTGTGCGTGAGATGTAAGTGTAAAGCTGATGGTTGACGGAACATGTTTCAATGAGTTCATTTGATCCAATTAATTATGGAAAAAATAGCATGTTAAAATGCATTTAATGCACCGCCTAAAGCATCGTAAGCCTAAGTTGACCGTAGCTCTATTGGTTTCAATGGGTCTATGATGTACTTAAGTGGTTAGTTCACCCAAAACTGCGTTTTACTCACCCCCGAGGCATCCTAGGTGTAGCCTCGCTACAGAAGACCTTTGTTCACCCCCTGGAGCCGTGTGAGACACTTTTTATTTATGGATGGGTGCTTTTTATTTCACTTCATTTGGACTGATGCATGCAACACCTGCTGAGTGCAATTAAACAGCTTGAAAGATCAAAGACACTTTTTAATATAACTCCGACTGGATTCGTCTGAAAGAAGAAAGTCATATACACCTAGGATGCCTCGGGGGTGAGTAAAACATTAAAGTGATTATTACGTTTTGAATATGGATATTTTTCTTACAAAAACGCATGGATTCGCTACAGAAGGCCTTTGTTCACCCCCTGGAGCCGTGTGAGACACTTTTTATTTATGGATGGGTGCTTTTTATTTCACTTCATTTGGACTGATGCATGCAACACCTGCTGAGTGCAATTAAACAGCTTGAAAGATCAAAGACACTTTTTAATATAACTCCGACTGGATTCGTCTGAAAGAAGAAAGTCATATACACCTAGGATGCCTCGGGGGTGAGTAAAACGCAGCCTAATTTTCATTTTTGGCTGAACTAACCCTTTAAGCTTATGATACTTTAGTGAAACACAGCCCAGACTCTACGTCATCCTACATTGATGCAGTTGCTGATGAACGTGATGCAGGACGACTGACTGCGTGATGAAGCCTATTAGAATGCAGTTATATGAGCCTAAAATTCAAGATACGAGTGCAAAAAAATCACACTATATGGGTTTTTGTCACAGCAGAACTGTTGAGCGCCTCTAATGAATCCACATTTTTGAACGAATCAAGTGAATCAGTGATTCAGTGACTTATTCATAAAGACAGTCGCTTGCTTTATTTCTGAATGAATCAGCTGTTTGAACGAATTGAATGAGGTAATGATTCAGTGACTCCTTCATAAGGACTGTCGCTTGTTTTTTGTTTCTGATCAAATGAGCCGTTTGAATGAATCGAGCGAGACAATGATTCAGTGACTCCTTCATAAAGCAAGACAGTCACTTGCTTCGTTTCTGACCGAAGCAGCCATTTAATCAAATCTAGTGAGGCAATGATTCAGTGATACGTTGATAAAGACAAGTTGCTTGTCTCGGCTGTGTCCGAAAACTGGAAAATGCTGCCTTCAGAAGACACATTTCAAGGTATGAAGGCATATCCGAATCCAATGTCAGCTTCACATCTGAGCTTCATCTGATGGATTTTTGAAGGCAGCATAGATGTATAGTGTCTTACAAGTCATTGCCTGATCAGAGGTGGCCCTCACTGAATGAATCAAGTGAGCCAATGATTCAGTGATTCGCTCATTGAGACCACCTACTGGGCAGTTTTATTTCATATTTTCAGTATCATTTCATTTTCTTTTTAAATCACTTCATATTTCAATATTCAATTTTTTAACCCATTAATGTCCATTTAAAACCCATTGACCTCATAGCATTATTGATGCAATTCTAATTGCGATGTAAATGCCACTTCAGATGCAGCTTCTGAAAACAATGTTATGTCCACATTGGTTTATGTGTAATACCTTCAAAATATTCATTTTAAAGCTATACTTTTTGTCATGTCTATTCAATGCTTTTCTCATTTAGCACATTAATGACATTAAATGATCTTTTTTGGGGGGTAATTTCTCAACCCAAATTGATGTGTGATTAATTTGTAATTGATTCAATTAATGAATAGGTGCATCATGTTATTATTTCGATTAAACATTTTAATCACTTGCAGCATTGTTTGTAAAAATCAATCTGAATCTGAGACATTATGATAAAGCAGCATCAGAATGTTTTGATTGATTGTAATCTCATGCATAAGAACAGCAGTGTAGTGATTTTTTATTTTCAGCGGTTTCATGCCTTTAAACTTGGGTCTTATCCGTGCGTCGTAACCTGACGTTCTGCCCATCAGTTTGTCCAGGAAATCCGAGGGAGACATCGCAGATGTAGATTCACGTCCCGTTATTCTCTCGTACTCTTTTCCTGCCGTTATCCTGAGACACAATAAACATCACAAACCATTCACTTATTTTGGAAACTCACTCTTAATGTTCTTTATGGTTATCATTATTTTTATAGGCATAAACTAATGTTCCCGGAACTGTTTTTGGTAATGTTATAAAATAAGAAAACTGCTTGGCAAATTAACATCTCTAGAATAGAATTAAGTAGAATTAAATGTATTTATCATAAAAAAATCTCTTTTTTTTATTTTATATCAATGCACTTGAGGCTCTTTGTCCTAGAGAATGAACTGAGGCAATAGAGCGGGGCTAGTTGTCACACTTTTACTCCACTGAATATCGTTTGAATGTCAATTTCTGTATAGACACAAACCAATATGAACTACAAACAAGTTATTTATCATGTCTGCCTTTGTTGTTCAGAAAATGAGATACAGTTCATTTAACACAAGTTGACCCTCATTGCGGGGCATGTTGTCACTATTGACACAAATAAAAGAAACAGCAAAAATGTCATATCATAATTAATGAAATGTGTGACAGTTTCAGTTCATTACTTTGTAGTGATGTTTGTCTTCATGTAAGTCAGTGAGGTTTTATTTTGTCTACTTATTAACCAATATACGTTACACAAATATGACACTGGATGATACAGAATATATTCTAATTAAAATGTGTTTTGAAGTAGATATTCAGACATCAACAGAGCAATGCTATTTTAGGCTATTTCTGACTAAAACCCTGAGTTACTGAGATATTGACCTTGTGACAACGAACCCCAGCTTCCTCTACCTATAGAATCACAAAAATAGAATGGAATCTTCATTGATCCGCACGCATTCGAATTTGAATTTGAACTGACGTTCTGATTTTAATCCGAGCATTCTTTGATTGTCATGGCAACGCGCGTTACAAGAGAACGATCAGAGACGCTCCTCGCGCTTTTGCGTTTCATAAACGTCCTTGTATTACTAACATTGAGCTGTTTCTAAGCCTAAACAGCTGTTGCTTTAACAGCTGAAGAAGTGAAGCACGTACCTGAAGTTGTGCATTTCTATCAAGCACGCGAGTAAAGTTGTGAGGAGTTTTACAGAAGGGCGAGTCATTCCTCTGGCCATGGGCTCAGAAACGCGCCCTGAACGAACGCCAGTCGCGTTTGATTCCGAGCTAAAACACAGCCGGAGGATTCCGCAGGTGAAGCCACTTCAGTCCAGAATCTCATGGTTCGTCAGTGTGAAAGGAACGACACCGACACGCCGCGGATCCGCTGTTACGCGTCCCCAAAGCGTCTAAAATCATTCTGCGCTCGAATCAGACGCAGCGGGAACGGAACGAGCGATTAGAGATGACGGATGCAGTCCTGTCTGTCGTTAAACGGTGTGGTTTCAGAGTGAGACGCGTCTGTCACCGCTGGAGAAGCTCTTCTGATGACAGACGCTGGATTGTGCGCCGGGTTCAGCACTTGGACAGCTCCGCGCCTCTCTGTGCGCATGCGCAACAAATCCGAAGTGGCGGATCGTGAGCACTTTACAGATCTTCTTTATGCACCAAGAGCTTGTAACACTCCAAAGAGAAAGGAAAAAATGAAATCGCATCATATGACCCCTTTAAAATCTGAAATGCTTAGGGAGTTTTTAAGAGTTAACCACCGAATTAAGTCTCGGTTAAGTTAAGGCTTGTACCCTCCGCCCCTGAAGTAGCCTAACTCAAAACAATATGTTTGTTTTAAAAGTATGTAGGCATATTCTTCCATGCATTCTGGTAGGGCTTTCAAATAACATTCCGACATAACCAAAAATATTAAATTAAAATGTGCGCGAAATAGACGCTCGCGAACAGAATTTGCGGTTGACAACGCGGTAACCATAGCAACCCGAGCAATTTCTGTTTCGGATCGGACGTAAAATCGAAGTATTGTAATTTTTTATTATTATACACATAATTTATTTAATTTTTTTTATTATTATTATTATTATACACATTTAATTTAATTTGTTATATTATATAAACATCACAAATACATCACAATAACATTTCGACATAACCAAAAATGTTACATTACATCAAAATGTGCACAAAACAGACGCTCGCGAACAGAATTTGCATTCGCCAATGCGGTAACCATAGTAACCGAGCGATTTCTGTTTTGGATCGGACGTAAAATCGAAGTACTGTAATTTTTTTATTATTTATATTTTATATTATTTCAACATCACAAATACATCACAATAACATTTCGACATAACCAAAAATATTAAATTACATCAAAATGTGCGCATAATAGACGCTCGCGAACAGAATTTGCGTTTGACATCGCGGTAACCATAGCAACCCGAGCAATTTCTGTTTTGGATCGGACGTAAAATCGAAGTACTGTAATTTTTTTATTATTTATATTTTATATTATTTCAACATCACAAATACATCACAATAACATTTCGACATAACCAAAAATATTAAATTACATCAAAATGTGCGCATAATAGACGCTCTCGAACAGAATTTGTGTTTGACAACGCGGTAACCATAGCAACCCGAGCAATTTCTGTTTTGGATCGGACGTAAAATCGAAGTATTGTAATTTTTTATTATTATACACATAATTTATTTAATTGTTTTTTTTAATTATTATTATTATACACATATTTAATTTAATTTGTTATATTATATAAACATCACAAATAAATCACAATAACATTTCGACATAACCAAAAATGTTACATTACATCAAAATGTGCGCAAAACAGACGCTCGCGAACAGAATTTGCATTCGCCAATGCGGTAACCATAGCAACCGAGCGATTTCTGTTTTGGATCGGACGTAAAATCGAAGTATTGTAATTTTTTTATTAATATTATACACATATTTGATTTAATTTGTTTTATTATTTAAACATCACAAATACATCACAAAAAATATTGTTTTGTGTAAAACGTCTTGGTTGACTTTTCGGGCCGCCATAAGAGATTTGAGATGCGCAAAACGAATCTCAGCCGATTCCGCCCAGATAATTAATGGCAGAAATTCCTTTAAATTGTCTATGCCTTTTAAAATTATTGAATGATTTGCACAATAATTGGAATCACAAAAACATCCTCAAGCTTTTACACATAAAATTAATAAAACATATTATATACTCAAGGGTTATTAGGTATAGAGATACTATTGTATTTTTAATATTTTGAATTCGTTTTTACATTTTAATTTTTAAGTTAAAGTTTGAGTAATTGTGTTGTGTTTTTGTCATTTTCATTTTTTTTAAATTGTTTTTTATATCTAGCTGAAAAAACGTTTAAGGAGTTTTTTATATTTTATGTTCTTTTTTTTATATTTATGATATTAGTTTTAGTTTTAGTTAATAACCCTGACTATATTCTCCTGCCACCCTATACAGAGGATAAGCTGTCTGAATGGAATTGATGGATAAATTCTATATTTTCTGTTGGTTTACCATTTTCAGGTTCAGTCATTAGCCATTGTTTAAAAAAAAATATTGTGGAAAACCTCTGTTGTTAATTGTTTTTTATTTTCTAAAATATCTATCAAATTGAAAAGGAAATAAACAATAGGCTCACCAGCTCACACCTCTAGGGAATTTATCAGGAACCCAGGTTGCCTTGGAAACAGATTCACTTAACGCATGATTGCAAATGCTAAAAGGTTGAGCGTGTTGCTTTAGTGCAGACGGGTCATGTCTGTGTGACTGACAGCATCAATCACATTATGTAGAGCCACAGACAGCTTTAGCAAAGTGTTTTCTTGTGTTTTGTCTCAATTCCTTTCTAGGAGCTGAGACCAAAGGTGTGTAGACATTTATTCCATCTGCTAGTTTTCCTATGATTCTGCCATGGGAGTCAATGGCAGCCTGTTGAACTAGGTAGTAAAAAATATGAAATCTGGCTTAATACTAAGACCATTTCAGTTTATACTTTTGCTGATTTGAAGCTTCTAGCACCACCAGCAATTGTGCCTGCATGTATTTATCCAACTTTCACTATTTTGAATGTTATTAAAATTGACATTCAAATTTCAAATTACACTTTATTTATTTAGCAGTGATGAACATACATTTAAAAAGCAATTGCAACATGTCAGTTATATCAAAACAAATACTAAATGAAACAAATAGGCCTACAATAATAATTCAACAGAAAAAAATGTATTTTTCACATTTCTATAATCAATTAAGATACATACTGTGTGGATAAATAATTAAAAGTATAGTATAGGCTTTACAGTAATTTACAGTTTTTTGGCTTTGTTATTTCTTATTTCTGTTAAGGTGTACAAGTAGTGACCTATTTCTATTTTAAAATAAGTCCTTCAGGGAACGAGGGTTACATACGTAACCGAGACGTTTTTTTTAGTTTATAGTTATTGTGGATAAAGAATTTTCCATATGAGTAAATGTATAATATACCATATATTAAAATTGATATCATTATCATGAAACAATATCTTATTTTTAGTTGAAATCCAATGTTTGTATTATTTTTAACAAAAAATAAATAAAAAATAAAACGCCCCCCTGCTCTTACATTAAACATACAGTGAATATATAGGAATATATAGGCTAGGTCCATTTAAAAATCTGGTGCACTGTAAAAAATTATTGTGATTTTAACAGTAAACAATGGTTCAAAACAGATATTAGTACTTCAATATGTTGGTTTATTAACATTACATCAGTTAATGAAATACGGTATTTTATTGTGAATTTAAGTTAAGTCTGTAAAACCTAAAATGTTGCATATTTTTTTACGGTGAAGTTCTGGCAACCACAGCTGCCGGTATTTTACCGTAAATGTCACAGATTTTGTTTTACATTGTGTGATTGGCCACAAAATTGCTATTTTATTTATATTTCTATAAAAAAAAAAATTTCACCTTGTTTTTTTGTTGGTTTATTTTTGTTTTTCCTTTTTCTGACAATGAATTCTGACTGAATGAGCTGTGTTGCCATGTTAAACAACTTACTGTTAAAAGGAACTACATTCCTTGGTGAAAGAATTGATCGTTCCAGGTATTATATAACTCATTATGTCTCGTCCTTCATCAGTTTTATAAAAGCAATAAGCCCCTCAAGGCCGTTCATTTGTGTTGTGCAGAAGAACAGCCCTTACCAATGGTGAAATCCCATAAAGCGCTGCCTTATTGGCTTTTTGCTTCATTAAATTACATTAGATATGAATTCTTTTGCCTCTGAGCGTATGAAAAATTAACAGCAACTGTTGCACAAACCATTCTGGTGATTAAAGCCAAGTGCAGAGGCACTGACAGACAGAAGAAGCACAAATGTATTATTAAACGACTGCTATTTATGAGATCATTTTATTCAGTGGCTGTATATATATTAGTAATCAAACACAAAAAAGCAAGCTGGCTCAAACTGACACTAGATTTCTTAGTGGTTCATTTTTACCCATTAACATGACAAAATGCAAAAGATAAAGAGGCTGACGATTTTTTTCCTATAGCCTCAAGTTGTCCACCTTATCCTGTTCTGTATGATTTCTGTGGCGCTTCAGGCGATGAATAATATCTGTTTGATCCACAATATGACAGGTCACTGCCACTGTCTCTGTCGAAACTCATTTCCTTCAACACCTTTAAATCAAACCCCGCCTGACCTACAAAACAGACTGACAATGAGTGACAAGAAAACCGAGCGCATTATTTCTATGATCTCGTACCTCGTAATTTGTGTCTGTCAGTGTCAAAACAGTGAACAGATCTCTGTTCGAAAGGATTTGTTCATGCAAAAATGAGAATTTGCTGTCTTTTCTGCAAAGCAGCAGTTCATTTGTGGGTGAGCTAGTGCTTTTAGACATTATTGTGGTTGACTAAAACTCAAAAGCTGCGGTTCGGGATTATGAAATATAAAAACTAATGCAAGAGAGGTGTCTCTATGTCTCTTCATGAGACAAGTGCAATTGGCCCGGCCGAAGGTGCGATCATCAAACTGGTCATTAAATCCTGTGAGCGATGACCTTTGGTCTGGTTGGAAGGCTAATTATATAGGAGACGCCTGGTTTAATTAAGATGTGGTCAGAGAGTGGCCTTTTTATACATTCTTATATAATACGTTCATTAAATCTGAACTGGATGCTGTCATAATATCATCGTTTAAAGCTGTAACGAATGAAAAATCAATGAAGGTCTCTGTATATGTCAGCTCTGTGTTTCTTATGTGACACATTATCCTTCAATCAGACGGCTGCGGAACAAAAAAAGAGAGAATGGGAACATTTCTGCTTTAAATAAAGTTCCAGACCAGTCATTTATCCATTGGAGAAAAGCATCTTTCCCAGAAAACACTGGCACTTCTGTTCAGTAAATCTGACTGAATCCACATGATGTTATGCTTTAGCTGAATCTTGTGTCTTTTGTAAATGGTTTACTATTAGGATGCAAATGTGATACTCCTCTTTTAAATGATTTTTCAGGATGATCCAGCCACAGCTCTGAAATGCAGCAGAGCCGGCGTTGTGTGAAAGCTCAACGCATGCGGACGTGTGAAACAGGCCTCAAGGTACAGCAGTCAGAATGGGTTATTTTACAGTATACCGTAGGTGTCAAATAAAAGGTCTTAGCATCTGCACAGATGACAGATGCCTAGATGCACGTGGAAATATGGTAAACATAGAGCAGAGAGTTGTGCATTTACCAGCGAATTTTCATTGGGAAAGAAAATGTTCTGAAAGTGGTTCCTCTGTGTTGTTATCGTTACAATTAGAGCTATTTTTAAAACTTTATTGTTATTGTCATTGGTGTGATCAGGCCTTAAAGGAATAGTTCACCCAAGAATGAAAATGTGCTCACTCTCAGGTCATCCAAGATCAGGATGAGTTTGTTTCTTCATCAGATTTGGAGAAATGTAGCACTGCATCAGTGTCTCAGCAATGGATGCTCTGCAGTGAATGGGTGCCGTCAGAATGAGAGTCCAAACAGCTGATAAAAACATCACAATAATCCACAAGTAATCCACAGCACTCCAGTCCATCAGTTAACATCTGGAGAAGACAAAAGCTGAAACAAATCCAGCATTAAGACTTTTTATTAATTTTAAACCATTGCTAAAATATGAGTCCATAATCCATAATAACGCTTCCTCCAGTGAAAAAGTGTTCTGATCTGAATCAGGAGAGAAATCTGCACAGATCAAGCAGCGTTTACAAGCCAAAACAGCTCTAAACAAATATGTGGCTGGATTTTGATGTGAGAGACAACAGGAGAGTTGACAACAGTCCAATTATGGATTATGGACTCGTTAAAAACATCATAATGCTGGATTTGTTTCAGCTTTTGTCTTCTCCAGATGTTAACTGATGGACTGGAGTGCTGTGGATTACTTGTGGATTATTGTGATGTTTTTATCAGCTGTTTGGACTCTCATTCTGACGGCACCCATTCACTGCAGAGCATCCATTGCTGAGACACTGACGCAATGCTACATTTCTCCAAATCTTCACTGCAAACATCTGAAGGTGAAACATAATCTCAGAGCTTCAGTGCAGGGTTTGTGTTATTGAATGTTTAGTAATGCAGTGATGCGCTTTGCTCAATAATTGAACACACGGTTTCGGTCCGAAAAAATATGCTTCTTCAAGCTTCAGCTGCTACAGGAAGCACTATAAGTGAAGTCCCATCCTTTATTTATAGAGGGATAAAACGGCACTCTATGCCATCAAAACTCCAGTGTACATGATGACAGTATTTCAGCTCTTACAGCAATCCCTTCACTGGCTCAGAGAAGGAACTCAAGACACTGTTTCTGCCGTACTCTGCCGCCGACGGCCCTTCATCAAGCCGTTCAGCTCAGACTCATTGATGGCATGACATTTGGCCTTAAAGTTTCCTGAAGAGTCACTAGTTTCACTCCCTTCAGAGTAAAAGTAGTGACTCTTCAGGAAATTTGATAAAGGTGGTAAATTTGATTCATTTCTGAAAATCATTTAAAAAATCTGATTCAACAGTTCATTTGGAACATTGGAATGTTTTCTGTTAACTGGGGTTCAACTGGTGCATATGCTGTAAATGAAAATGATTAAATATGATTCTTTGTGTTCATTTGGTGAAAAACAGTTTGGAAACCTTGATTATTTGACCTAGGCCTTTACCATATTTTGCTTCTTACATTAAACACTTTGAATCTACTCGATTATAATGACTGATTGATTCAAATGATGCTGCTTCTGATTCAAAACAAAATCACCATTCTAAGACATTTCAGAGTAAATACATGAGTACTGATATGTGTGTGTGTGTGTGTGTGTGTGTGTGTGTGTGTGTTTGTTTGTG
>NW_015664223.1:28451-38841 GCF_001515625.1 Sinocyclocheilus rhinocerous | reverse complement strand
TGTTTGTTTTTGTGTGTGTGTGTATATATATATATATATTTTTTTTTAATGCATGAAATAAAAATTGACTGAAATAAAATATAAATTAACTTATCAGCTAGTTGCCAAGGAAACATTTTTATTTTATTTTTGTTTAGTTTAACGCAAAGTATTAGAATAATTAAAACCAATAAATAATAATAAAAAAACTATATCGACAAAAATGACAAACACACACACACACAAAATAGCCTATACTAAAAACTAAAGTGAAAACAGAAAATCTAACAACAAAATCTAGTTGGAAATACTAACAAAAACTATATGGTATATCAATGACACTAAAATGACACCAGACAGTATGCAAATAATAATCTTATTTCTGGTTAAGGAAGCATCTGCTGAAAACATTCATGTAAAGCACATGCAAATCACAGATGTTCATTTCATTGTTCTTTTGGGAGTTTGAGGGCTGAATTTGATGAATTACACAGCCCGAGTTCAATTAAAGTCAACACGAAACAACATTTTACTGCGCTAATACTGATGTAGCCCACACTAAACAAAATCTATGTTCTTTATTAGCATCGATGGTTCAATGAAGAACCTTTCCATTCCTCAAAAGGTTCTTTATAGTGAAAAAATGTTGTTAAGATTATTAAAACAATCTTAACTTAGAAAAAAAGTTTTTTTAAGAACTGATGGCTGAAATGGTTCTTCTACGGCATCGCTGTGAAAAGCTCTTATTTTTAAGAGTGTATGTTAGAATGAATCAGAAAAAATGTGCTGTAACAGTGAAGTATTTCCCAGTTTATCTGACAGAAGACATCAGCTGCGTTCAATCCGTCACGCTCCAAACCTGCTTCTACAAGAACAAGAAGCGGCTCTGTTGCTGTGCACGTAAAGGTGTGGATGTTCACCTCCGTCACATTCAGAACCGAATCCAAACAATCACTGCCATGCGTTTGGCAGGTTTTCTTATTTCATCTGACTAATCTTCATCTCGACTGGGTCGTGGCAATACAAACGGTGCAGCTATTAGGATCTAAAGACGCTGCTGTTCTCAATCTGACAGCGACTCGACTCCTGTAACGATCTGACAGCTCAAGGAAGACGGCCACTGGCTGAAGGCTGAACGACTGCAAAATATCTCGCAAAAACAGTTTATAAAGCATCAGTGAAGATAATCCATGCAGACAGTACCAGCACAGAAACTGCAGCTGCACACCACACGGCTTTGGCATGTCATTCGGGGTTAGAGACGCACTTCTGCACGCTTTATTTACAGTATTTCTATATGATTTATACAGTGATTCAAATACTCATCACAGCAAAATTATCAAATCATATAACCAAATGAAATCTTGAACTATTAGTGCAAATTAGCTGGTGTGTTGTGGCGCAAACCCATACAAAACAAAACAAAACAAAACAAAATAAAATAAAATAAAATAAAATAAAATAAAAAAATAGTAGACTTTAAAATAAAAATAATTATGGCTATCAAAAGATTTTAAGGCTTAATAAATTCAATGTCTTTTTAGTACGTTTTTAGTTTGTGTGATAAACACAACAGAATGAACAGTAAAGAAATACTATTAAAATATGTTTTTGATATGTTTGACTTATTACAAACGTGAAATTAAGATAAAGTTTTCCACTATTTGGTGCAAATTAGCTATTTTGTTGTGGCACAAATCCATATAAAATAAAATAAAATAAAATAAAATAAAATAAAATAAAAATAATTATGGCTATCAAAAGATTGAATTAATAAAAAAAATACATTTTAAGGCTTAATAAATTCAGTGTCTTTTTAGTAAGTTTTGAACAGTATGAACAGTAAAGAAATACTATTATAAATATCTTTTTGATTATAAATACATTTTATATGTTTGACTTATACATTACAAACATGAAATTAAGATAAAGTTTTCCACTATTAGGTGCAGTCTGTTGTGTTGTGGCTCAATCCTATGAAATATCTTTTTGATTATAAATACATTTTATATGTTTGACTTATACATTACAAACATGAAATTAAGATAAAGTTTTCCACTATTAGGTGCAGTTTTAGGTGCAGTCTGTTGTGTTGTGGCTCAATCCTATGAACTAAACTAAACTAAACTAAAATAAAATAATAGACTTTCAAATCAAAATTATTATGGCTGTTAAAAGATTAAATTAATTACAAACTATTAAACTTTAACACTTAGGCTTAATGCATTTTGTCAGTTTGTAGTGGAATAAATTAAGAAAGAAACTCAGCTGCAGAGCTCATCTCATTCATATTTCTCCACAACAACAAAACACTGTTCTATTTTAGTCCCTTCAAATGTTTCAGCCAAATCAGACTAATATCAAACTAAGTGCAGTTATGAAACAACAGATTCTGTATTTCTCAAACTGGGACAAAAATGTTGTTATAAACCATCATCTCAGAGACTGAAATCCTTCAAGCACCTCAGGTTTTCCTTAACGAGCAGCAGTAATGAAGCAGGACAGGCGCTGGACTGTGTGTCTGCTTCACAGAGAGTCATTATGAGGGCAGATCGATGTCACGCACACACCGCCACGCTTCAGCGGCGCTCAGGGAATCACACCATTTCCAGGTGAGATCACAGACCTCACGATCGCCTCGTGTGCTCAGACACGCGTTTCTCATCAATACAGAGCCGACAAAAAGAGTTCATCTGCTGAAACGCTGATGCTCGATGAGTTAAAGCAATGGTTCACCCAAAAATGAATATTTGCTGAACATGTGCTCACCCTTAAGTCCATCCGAGATGTAGGTGCTGTAGATTATTGTGATGTTTTTATCAGCTGTTTGGACTCTCATTCTGACGGCACCCATTCACTGCAGAGCATCCATTGGTGAGACACTGATGCAATGCTACATTTCTACAAATCTGATGAAGAAACAAACGCAGTGAATGGGTGCCATCAGAATGAGAGTCCAAACAGCTGCTAAAAATATCACCAATGGATGCTCTGCAGTGAATGGGTGCCGTCAGAATGAGAGTCCAAACAGCTGATAAAAACATCACAATAATCCACAAGTAATCCACAGCACTCCAGTCCATCAGTTAACATCTGGAGAAGACAAAAGCTGAAACACATCCAGAATCTCTCAAATCTCCAGATGTTAACTGATGGACTGGAGTGCTGTGGATTATTGTGATGTTTTTATCAGCTGTTTGGACTCTCATTCTGACGGCACCCATTCACTGCAGAGCATCCATTGGTGAGACACTGATGCAATGCTACATTTCTACAAATCTGATGAAGAAACAAACTCATCCTGATCTTGGATGGCCTGAGGATGAGCACATTTTCAGCAAATATTCAATATTTGGGTTAACTGTTCCTCGTGTTGCACAGAAAAACAAATAAAGAGCAAACAGGTTTAGCAGTTCATTTTTAGAGTTGAACTCGATTTAACGAGCTTTAATGCGTTCATTGATGATATAATGTTCATTTGCATTTGTTGTTTTTGTCATAAATCAAATGCTTCTCAAATATGGTCTTTTACTGTCACCATGCACAATTCGTTTTCTGCTTATACAGCAGTGATGAGTCATATATACATATATATTAATATCGCAATTAGCCTGTAATTATAAGCATGATAAAGTAATATATGGGCATGCTGTGTTGTATTTTTCGCTCTGGATAAATGATCTATTATCTTCATTGCTCCACATTGCAGAGAGTGAGATGTTGGTAATGACTGGAAGACTCCCTGCAGTGAGCGTAATGAGAAAAATGACAGAGAAAAAAATCCAAATGTAAGTGAGGCGTCCTCATGGAGAACATCAGTGCCCCTGAATACTGAAATCACATTTACTGAGCACTGTATCAGGTGCGTTTATCTAATAACGGTTAGTAGTTGCTGGTGTCACAGTATTATATCATGAAGCAATTCCAGCTTACGTTACAACCATATGGTAATGCATGTTTTTTTTGGCATCCATTGAATAAAATACTTCACTTTAAAATGTGATTTAAGTCATTTGATTATTTTATCTTTTATTTTAGAATTTAATGAGCTCTGAGGAATGAGAGAGATTCCTTTTACAAGTTTTAGAGTCAAAATTGAATGTCAGTATCGCTGAGGATCGAGTCTGTCGTTCATATAAAGCCTACATTTGCATCAGCATCTGAAAATGTTCTGCTATTCATAACTGCAGGTTTGTAATGACACTTCGGAGAATTTGTACAATTGTTGTAGAAATGCAAATGCTGAACTACATAAATTAAAAAGTATACTCTTATGTGTAATTCATGATATTCATTGATAGTTAATGTTTATGTCATCACTTTGGCCACTCGTATCATTTCCGTGGAACACAATAGAAGATATTTTGAAAAATTGTTTTGACTATTGATGGAAAAAATGACATTTTTCAAAATATCTTTTTGTCTTCCACAGGTTTGGAATGACATGTGGGAGAGTAAATAATGACAAAACTTCACATTTGGCTGAACTGTCCCTTTAAAAGTAAAGCATATTTCATCATGGGTGCCATTAAATGGACTTAAAAATGTTAGAATTGTAAATTCTAAATTTAAAATTGGTTATTAAAAAGTGTATATCTTGCGATTCTGTTTTTAAACACTTTTTTTGGGCAGTAAGAAGTAAAAAAAAAGGTCATAATTATGAGAGAAAATGGACCAAATGGACTTAATTTTAAAAATAAAGAAAGAAAGAAAAAAATAAATAAAGAAAGACAAGTTCTTAGAATGAGATCTGAAAATATTTTAACAACAAAAAAATTGCATACTTCACCTTTAAAATACGAGGTACTTCAAGTAAATAATTTAGGCCGGTTTTAATTTATGGGTTTGGTTGCCGAAAAGCTTGTGAACCCGTGCCCTATAGTTAAATAATTCACTGAATTGAATTTGACAGAGCATTTCATGCACTATTTAGTACTGGTCAAAAGTTTGGAATAATTTAGATTTTTGAATGTTTTTGAGTCTTTTCTGCTCACCAAAGCTGCATTTCTTTGATAAAAAAAATACAGTAAAGACAGTAATATTGTGAAATATTATTACAATTTCAAATAACTGTTCTCTATTGCAATCTATGTTAAAATGTAATTTATTTCTGTGATCAAAGCTGAATTTTCAGCATCATTACTCCAGTCTTCAGTGATTCTGGGAATGTCAATTTACGGTTATTCACTGTAAATTATACCGTCTTTTTCACTTCCAAAAACGGTATACTACCGTAAAATTAATGTCCAATACAGTTGTTCACCGTATATAGTAGGGGAATTTACCGTTAACCATTTAACAGGTTTTTACTGTAGCATTTTTACAGTCTTTTACCGTTAAAGTCACGGTCATTTTTTTACAGTGTATGCATGTATTCCCCTGGTGGGACATTCCTCATAATCCCTGGTTCTTGTTTAATTTCCTCTCCCGCTGGTTGCCTTGGCAACATACAGAGCTTCTGAAAGCTTGAAGTATTGGAGATGGCATGAGACAAGCGGCTCTGTGTGCATCTTTCATACGCTGGCTCACATCGCAGCATAAGCAAACACATCCCGCCGTATCTGTTCCTGCATCACACTCACTCTCCTCTAACAGCCGCGTTCTGTCATTCACACGGTTTCTGAGAGCAGCGGTTAGATGGGAGCTGAATATTCACTGAGGTGGCTTCAGCTCTTCAGCAATTACAATAACAAAGGCTCGGGTTCGAGAGCTCAGCGCTGGCGCTTTCAGTGGAATACAAACAGGAGAAAACAAGGCTGTTTGAAGCTCTTGTCTTTACTACAGTTGCACGAACACAATGCTTTAACCAGGCTAACAAAAATAGAAGGTTTTGCTAACACAAGTTATGAAAACATTATTTCTGAATGCATTTTAAACGTTCAAAAGGTCCAGTTTTATTATGCATTAAGAACGTTTCTTCTTTGTTATGTGAACGTTAGAGGAACATTCCATTTTATAATTTTGAGAATGTTACATTAGAATGTTCTAATAACATTTAAAACACCCATTGTTTTAAAGAATGTTTTTTTTGTTGTATATGCAAACATTCTATTTGATCATTATGAAACCAATATGAAAATGTTATTTCTGAATGTTTCTTAAACATTCGAAACATCCCGTTTTTAAGTATTTTTAGTCAAATTTCTTGGTTATGCGAACGTTAGTGGAACATTCCATTTGATCACTTTAAGAACATTATGTGAATGTTACATTTTAATCTCTCAACATTTAAAACACTCATATTTAAAGAATGTTTTTCTTGGTAATTTGACCATTAGTGGAAAATTCCTCTTTACCATTTTGAAAACATTATGAGAAAGTTACATTGGAATATTCTCTCAACATTTAAGACATCCAGTTTTATATTTTTACGTTTTCCTTGGTTTTGCAAATGTTAGATGAATATTCCATTTTATCATTTAAAAAAAATGTATGAGAACGTTACATTAGAATGTTCTCTATATGTTTAAAACACCTATTTTTATATTTAAATACGTTTTTTTTTCCACCGGTCCATTTGTTTCATTATGAAAACGTTATTTCTGAATGCTTCTTAAATGTTCAAAACATCCAGTTTTTTTTTTTTTTAAGTATTAAGAACGTTTCTTTGTTACAGTATGTGAATGTTAGAGGAATATTCCATTCTATAATTTTGAAAATGTTAAAAGAATGTTAGAATCTCAACATTTAAAACACATTTTTTATATTTAAAAATGTTTTTTTGGTTATGCGAATGTTCCATTTTATCATCGTGCAACTGTATGAAAACATTATTTCTCAATGTTTCTTAAACATTTCATCTTAGTTATGTGAACGTTAGAGGAACTTTCCATTATATAATTTTTTTTGTTTTACCATTATTGAGAGCGTTACATTAAAACATTCTCTCAACATTTAAAACATGCATTTTTTTAATATTTAAAGAATGTTTTTTTTTTAAAGAATGTTTTGTCCTAACATTTGCATAACCTTTAAAAAATGTTAGTGAAACTTATGGAAGCATTCCCTGTTAGCTTGGAAGAAATCTGTATCTCATTCATCTCCAATCAACTTGCATTTGTTCCACCCATAGACAGTATTGCTGAGTATTTGTGTTTTTAACCTGATTCTGAAGTAATCGGAGTAAAATGTTGATTATGAGGAGGACGTGACATTTTATCTTTCACGTTACCCTACACAGGTCTGTCTCTGCCATCATCGCCGTGCCATTTTTAGAACCCCAGCAGGCTGTAAACAGTGTTACCATGGCAACGTCACCGAGACACACACTGATACGGCGCTGCTGATGACAAATAGATCTTTAAAGCTGCTGGTGTCTTCAACACGCCAGCAAACTCCTGCAGTCTAATTGCTTGGGCTTTCACACCCGAGTCCGTTTGTTCAGGGAGAAACTGCTCGTCTGAACTAGCTCTTCTGGTCTGAAGTTGAATTTTGCAGTTGGTGTGAACGCAATCTGGTCTGACCTAATTTGAACAAAATCCCTGATCATTTCAGTTTGATCTTAGTTTGAGCCGCACTTTGCAGAGCAGGTTGTTTTATGAATCTGTGGCAACGTGATGCAGTTTTACAATGAGCTGATCAAAACCTAATTTTATTCAGCAGAAAAAGCTGGCATTTCAAAGATGAAGAGTATGGAAGCTTGTTTCCACCATGGGATAAAAAAAAGATAATAGTAATACTAAAAAAGGTGACTGGTGCTCTTTATTTCAAAGCTTGCACCAGTGTTATTTTGGTAACATTGAGATACTGTATTATTTTGTTAATATTGTGAATTGGATTTTATTTGTATATTTTCTGCTTTCGTGTTAATTTTAGTTAACGTTTTAGTTTTTTTTTGTATATTTTATTATAGATTTGATCATTTTTTCTTGATTTTAAATATGTCTATATTGTTTCTATTTCAGTTTTAGTTATTACATCCCAAAGCAAATGTTGCTTTGGAAAACTAGCTGAAATAAAACAAGTTTAAGTTTTTAATATGTTATTTACGTTAATGTTTATATTAGTCCAAGTAACAAAAATGTGTGTTTTTTAAGGTTTTAGTTTTAGTTGTAACTTTAATAACCCTGATTCTGACTTTTTCCTCACAGTTGCGAGCAAAAAACCATAATTGTGAGATATGAACTCTGAATTGTGAGACAAATGCAGAATTGTGGAGGGGAAAGTCAGAATTAAGAGATGTAAACAATGCTGTCTGAACATTCAAAGGGTTATGAGAACATTCCATTTTAACATTTTGCAAACACTGTTACTTTTGAATGTTCTGAATAAAGTAGTAACATTTAAAAAACGTTACATGACTAACCTTTCTGTGCTATGATGTTTTTGAGAACATTAAAGAATAGATAACACTGAACAAACATTCTAGTAATGTTACAGTAAGATCTTCGAGAGAACGTTCCTTGTTCCTGGTTGCATGGATTCCTACTGAAATGAGTGATTTGACAGAGGAAATTAGCCAAACAATGGTTAGTGACCACACCTTAAAAATGATTATGAAAAACGAACTTAAAGCACAAAAATAAACTTTACATATTAGGCTATGAGCAGACCTCGGGGAAGAAAAATTAAATTAGGCTAACTTATGATGCGACCCTTTAAAAATCAGTGTCCTATCTGTCATTCAGTTTTAGGTGAATCCTGCTATTTGCTAATAGATAGAAAGTCTGCAAAAAAGCTGTGCAATTTCACAGATGTAGAGGCTGTTTAGTTATATAGCCTTATTAAAGAGGCAAAAGTACATTTTCACAAGGCAAAAAAGGTCCATTGTCTATTATAAATAGTGTAGAGATGTATAAAGCACAGCACACACAGTCACTTCAAACTAAACAGCTTTATGTTCATCAAAGCGGCAATTCGGAATGGAACTCTTCGCGCTCCCGCAAAATTCCTGATCGCTTAGATTCTTTATTGGAATTACTTGATTTTGCAGAGAAAATTTGCCAAATAATGGCAAATACAACTGTTAAACTGCTCAATTATTGGGTAAAAATAAAATTTACATTTATAACTGGACCTCGGGGGAAATTTTTTTTATGTATGACATGGCTTTTTAAAATCTGACAGACCATATCTGACATGTTTGACTAAATTGTCAGTCAGTTTTATGTGAATCCTGTAATTTAGGCTACTAAAAAAGTCATTTTGACAGGGATGTCAGCGATGTTGGTCTTCACTCACACTAATGGAGAGTCTCTATGTGTTTTACTGCTCTAAACAGATTCCCTCCGAGGCATTAATATTTCAGATCCAGACCACCAGTATAAGTCACGTCAAGTTTCAGAGAAAAGTAGAGGTGAGTCCTGCTAGATAAACGCTGCTTGACTTGAGTGAAGTTCGTTTTGACGTGAGGTTACGGAACGGTGAACGGAACACGAGAGACTTGAACTTCTGATGCTTTAAACTAAAGGTGCGGTCATATTAGCCAAATAAACGCGCAAAAAATGTCTGGCTGTCGTCAATAATGTAGAGTCGTATCAAAACACAGCTCACACAGAAATCACTTTCAGACCGAGCTGCTTTAATCACTGTGCATCGATGAAAATTTGCATGTGAAATTCCCGATTGCGTACCCAAAAATTCACCGAACAAAGTCAAGGTGAAATCGGAAGTATTAACGAAGAACAAAACATTGTTTACTGCATTCACTGGAGAAATATCAACAGTCTCGTGATGGTTCGTAACTATTTGTGCAAATTTGTGGCAAATTCTCATTCCTACGTTTCCATAGGCTATAATCACACAGGATGAAATAGCGATTTGTAAAATATTTAGGTTTTCTTGGGTCAATAAATAAGTCTAAAATGTTTATGCTTTTTACAGTTTACCCAAGTAGCCTAACAAATGTAGGTTATAAAAATTTTGTGGGAACATGGTTTAAAAAAAATAAAAAAATAATTAAATATTAATTAAAATATTTAAAATATTACTGGAAAATGGCATCTCAGCAACCGCACACCAGTGGTTTGAGTCTTACCTCTCAGATAGGTCCTTCAAGGTATCTTGGAGAGGCGAGGTGTCTAAGTCGCAACATCTAGCTACTGGGGTACCTCAGGGCTCAGTTCTCGGACCACTTCTCTTCTCTGTCTACATGGCATCACTAGGTTCTCTCATTCAGAAACATGGCTTTTCATATCACTGCTATGCTGATGACACTCAACTCTACCTCTCATTCCATCCTGATGATCCGACGATAGCTGCTCGCATCTCAGCTTGTCTAACAGACGTTTCTTGTTGGATGAAGGACCATCACCTTCAACTCAATCTTGCCAAGATAGAACTGCTTGTGGTTTCAACAAACCCATCACTTTATCAAAATTTCACCATCCAGTTAGGCACATCAACCATAACTCCTTCAAAAACAGCCAGAAACCTTGGAGTTATGATTGATGATCAGCTGACTTTCTCAGAC
>NW_015664223.1:26336-27186 GCF_001515625.1 Sinocyclocheilus rhinocerous | reverse complement strand
CATTGCTAAAACTGCCCGGTCCTGCAGATTTGCTTTATACAACATTAGGAAGATCAGGCCCTTTCTTTCAGAACATGCTTCACAACTCCTTGTTCAAGCTCTTGTTCTGTCCAGGCTAGACTATTGCAATGCTCTCTTGGCAGGTCTTCCAGCCACTTCTATCAAACCTCCACAATTAAACCACTATGCCGCTGCAAGATTAATCTTTATTGAGCCGAAAAGAACGCACGTCACACCTCTGTTCATCAATTTGCACTGGCTACCAGTAGCTGCTCGCATAAAATTCAAGGCATTAATGTTTGCCTACAAAACCACCACTGGCTCTGCACCCCTTTACCTAAATTCATTACTTCAGAGTTATGTGCCCTCTAGAAGCTTGCATTCTGCAAGTGAACGACGCATTATTGTGCCATCTGAAAGAGGCACAAAATCGCTTTCACAGACTTTTACATTAAATGTTCCCTCCTGGTGGAATGACCTGCCCAAATCAATCCGAGAAGCTGAGTCCTTAACCATCTTCAAGAATCGGCTAAAAACATCTCTTTTCCACCTTTATTTGACCCTCTAACTCTAGCACTCTCTATTCTAATTCTATTAATCAATTCTGTTCTATAAAAACTTGCCCATTTTAGACTTGCACTCTATTCATTTACTGCTTGTTTTCTTAAAAAAAAAAACTAACACTTGCTTTCTAATCTTTTTGTATTCTATCCGTTTGCTTTTGTTAATTGTATAATAAATAAAAAGAAAACAAATAGATAGAATACAAAAACATTAGAGAAGCAAGTGTTAGTTTAAAAAAAAAAGAAAACAAGCAGTTAGTAAATAAATAGAGTGCAAGTCTAAAAGG
>NW_015664223.1:21618-21773 GCF_001515625.1 Sinocyclocheilus rhinocerous | reverse complement strand
TTTTACATTATTTACATTAAATGTTCCCTCCTGGTGGAATGACCTGCCCAAATCAATCCGAGAAGCTGAGATCTTCAAGATCTTCAAGAATCGGCTAAAAACATCTCTTTCATCTTTATTTGACCCTCTAACTCTAACACTTTCTATTCTATTTT
>NW_015664223.1:17241-21607 GCF_001515625.1 Sinocyclocheilus rhinocerous | reverse complement strand
TGTGTGTGTGTGTGTGTGTGTGTATATATTAGTGGTGTCAAAATTAGCGCGTTAACGCAGGCGATTAATTTTTTCAATTTAAGGCGTTAAAAATATTTAACGCAATTAACGCAGGGGCGGGGATAGGGTTGGCCACCCCACTCACAGCTGCTGCTTCTGTCACTTTTGCCCTTGACAAGAAGTGCATTTATTCAGTCGCAGAACGACTGAGATCGGGAGATGTTCAGGTGTGTTTCAGCTGTTGAAACACACCCGATTTAACTCGTCAGCTCATTAATAGAGACTTTAAGATTGCATATCATTGCTCTTTTGTTGGTGTTAATTGCTTCTATTGTCCTCATTTGTAAGTCGCTTTGGATAAAAGCATCTGCTAAATGACTAAATGTAAATGTAAAATGTTTCTAAAACACTGAAATGTCCAGTTTCCTTGTCGTGATTAGAATGTTATTTTAAGATTACTAAAACGTTTCCTAAACATTCTATTAATTTTATTTTTACCCAAAATATAACATTATTTGAATGTTTGAAGAGCGTTTAAATGTTCACTTTTCTTGTTGTGATTAGGACGTTATTTAAATGTTATAAAAACATTTCTTAGAATGTTCATCAAGAACAAATAACATCATAAGGACATTCCAAAAATGTTGTTCTAATAACCTAAATAAAGTTATAAGAACGTTCCATACAGCGGTGTTATGCAAATCTTCCCACATAGTGAGGTAGATATGTGGGGGCGTGTTCGAACGAGCCGTTTTAGGTAGGTGTGGCTAACTCTTAACTTTTATAAAGAATATCTCTTTGGATTTGAGACTTTAGTCTTTGCAACTTTACAGATCTTCTTTATGCACCAAGAGCTTGTAACACTCCAAAGAGAAAGGAAAAAATGAAATCGCATCATATGACCCCTTTAAGAACGTTTTGTCTCATAACATTTATAAAACTTTAAAAAAAGGTTAGTGAACATTGTGAGAACGTTCCTGTTAGCTAGCTACATTTAGAGCCTCGAGATGCTGATTATTTAATGAAATCAAACTGCATCTAAACACATGAAAATATTTATTTGTAGCATGCTATAAAACATGGAAAAGTTGTAAAATTACTTGGAAGTTCACCAAGCTATACATTTTCGAATTTGAACATTGTATTATTTGTATGTTTGGCTACACATTATTCAGGTTTCTTCATGCAAGCTTACGAACACAGGAGAACAACACATGAGTTTTCATCTTTAATCTATTTCCAGACAGAGAGCTGCAGGGTGGAAGCAGTTATTTCAGGATTCAGGACGGATTGGTCTCTTGGGACGTGGCTCATGTCTCCTGTGTTCACTCTTGTCTTCTGTGGGCTGATGTTTCAGGATCTCTGAATAATCACACACTGACAGCTGCTGATAAACAGGTATGAACGTGTGAGAGTCTGAGAGACTCACGGATTCTGAAACCCTCCGCAGATTTTCAAATAGTTTAATAAAAACTTGCAAGTTGAAAGGTTATAGTTTGAAGGTTAAACAGAGAGACAGAAAGGGTTTTGAGAAGCCAAAGTAGAGTTTCTAAGCAAAACCCGCTGAGATAGATAGATAGATAGATAGATAGATAGATAGATAGATGGATGGATGGATGGATGGATGGGTGGGTGGGTAGATCGATGGATGGATGGATGGATGGATGTGGGTGGGTAGGTAGGTAGGTAGGTAGGTAGGTAGATCGATGGATAGATAGATAGATATATAGTCAGATTATAGATAGATAGATAGATAGATAGATAGGTAGGTAGGTAGGTAGGTAGGTAGGTAATAGATAGATAGATAGATAGTCAGATTATAGATAGATATATATATAGATAGATAGATAGATAGATAGATAGATAGTCAGATTATAGATAGATATATAGATAGATAGATAGATAGATAGATAGTCAGATTATAGATAGATATATAGATAGATAGATAGATAGATAGATAGTCAGATTATAGATAGATAGATAGATAAATAGATAGTCAGATTATAGATAGATTGATAGATAGATAGATAGATAGATATTCAGATTATAGATAGATAGATAGATAGATTATAGATAGATAGATAGATAGATAGATAGATAGATAGTCAGATTATAGATAGATAGATAGATAGATAGATAGTCAGATTATAGATAGATAGATAGATAGATAGATAGTCAGATTATAGATAGATAGATAGATAGATAGATAGATAGATAGATTATAGATAAGTAAATGGAAATTAAATCTTTATTTCTTGAGTGTAAATGACTGAATTGTCACATACTGCTGAGCAGTTTATTCCCCCATGATGTTCTGTTGTTGTGAGACCAGTTTTTCAGATAAACTCCCTTAAACCCAGCTGTGATTGGTCACTCTTCATGTCTTCAGTGGTCGGTTTGACCGTATTACTGACCAGACTATATAATATCTGACCAAATCAGAGACAGACACCGGCTCATAACTGTGCTGACAGAGACATCTGCTGCTGTGATGGGAAATTACAGGCACATTTAGCCCATTCCTGTAACTGATTGTCAAGCTTAGTTGTGGTGTACATAACCCTGTTTCTAAGAAGGCTTTAAAAACCATGACTTCATTCATATACAGCATGCATGTTATAGTATACATTTAGCACCTGGTTAAACTGGTTAGTGAATAAAAAGCAGGTTTTTGCATCAGAAATGGCACTGAAGGTGTAGGATTTACTTTGAAACGATTTTCACTCAGAAATTGCTAGTGAATTTCATAAATAATTACAAAGAGACAGCAAGTGACATTGAATTAAAAGTGATTTTTTTAATGTTTATTCAATATTAGCAGGATAAATGTACAATGCGCTTTCCAGAAATACAATCAGTTAAGTCTTTAAGATATTGTGACATGAATATTACTTCAAATAGACTACAAAAGCAACTCATAAATGTGAAATTTTCAGGTATAATTTTTTTTTATTGTATAACATACTCAAATAATCTTAGTTTATTTTTTATCTTATTTTTATTGTTATTATTACAGTGTACGCTGGTTTCCAAACTCCTAAACTAGTTTTCCCAGAAAGCCTCTCTTGGTTAAGAAAGACCATGTCCTTTAACCTCTGAACATGTAGGGTTTCCTGAAAGTTTTTCTGGTTCCTTCAAATCCAGTGAATGTTCGTGTCATTGTTTCTGTGTGTATCAGCGGCTCTGAGGAGATTCACACAGATATTCATTGCATTTCCACTCCCAGACCCCTGCTGTGAGTCCGGACCGAGCGCTTTCTCTCTGTGTGTGTGTGTGTGTGTGTGTGTGTGTTTGATGCATTGTAAGGTCTTCAGCATGTTACACACTCCCATAATGCCTCTCTGTGTTCGCGTCTGTTTCACTCGTTATTGGAAAGTTGCATGACGGTCCAGAAAAAGGCCTCACTCTTTTCCACTCGATCCGCTCTGTAGAATTCATTAAAAATGCCCCGTCTCAAAAATGTGTGGAATTTTGTTTTGTTCCTCTCACATCCTGAGCTCTGCTCTTTTAACACACGACACGTTCAGCGGCACACAGCACAGTGTGAATATACTGAAGCAGATCACATGAGGATTTGAGTGTTTCTCTCTTCAGCAGAAGATACTTCAGTGCTGGATTTCAGAATGTATTTCATCCAAACACAAAGCGAAGGACACACATCTGCTGAATGACTTACACTGTTTGTAACTGTCTGTCAACATGAGCATCGAGGACTGAATGCACTACACAGTTGCACCACTTTGCACAGCACAGTATTTTAGGCAAACATCTGTTTAGTTAGCAAGAGGAACATTTTGAATATTTAACTCTAGTTTTGTAGCTGAGAACTGAAGTGTGTGCTAATGTCTGCTAAGGTGTTTCATGCAGTAACTGCAGTCTGATGCTTTTTAAAGCAACATGTGAAATCAAAATTGCATAGAAGCATTTGCATTTATATACTGGATATGTGTAGAATATGCATCAGGCCTCTTATGTCTTATAAACTAAAAATTTACTATTAAATTACATCTAAAATAAATCACTTATTTAACCTGATAACCTGATAAAATATTTATGTATTTTATAATATTTATGAATATTTTGTGGAATATAGTTGTTTTTTAATATATTTTCTAATTTATTTGTATATTTATTATTATTTTTATTATTTATTTTCTATTTAAATTTTAGTTTAAGTTTTTGTAATTTTGTTTTAGCTTTAATTCATTCTTGAGTTTTAGTTTCAGTGATTTAGTATGACAACTTAAATGTATTTAAGTTAGTTATAAAGGCAACATTTATAATTTTTAATCATTAATATTTATAATTTTAAAATAAAAATAAAATTCTAAAAATTTTTCATCTAGCATTTATATTTTAATTTCAG
>NW_015664223.1:15888-16401 GCF_001515625.1 Sinocyclocheilus rhinocerous | reverse complement strand
ATATATATATATATATATATATATATTATGCATTTCAGCAGCGTTAAAGAGAAGTTGAGTCTGGTTAGTGTGGTCTGGTTTGCCCCTGCTGGTAGATATTGTAACTACACCAGCAGCAGCAGCAGGCATCTTTCTGCACTGACAGTCAGTCAAAAGTACATCTATTCTGAAGAAATACAGAATCCATTCAACAACACAGACAGATTCTCATCAACTCTCTGTGTCTTAAACATTCTCTGAACATTTGACTACTTGCATTCTTGCTATTTTGTTTACTTTTGTTGTTGTTGTTTTTAAATATTATTATTGTTATTATTATAAACTAACAATGTACAGTTCTCTGTTCATTTGACTATTTGTTGCACTGTTTCTGTTTTGTTTTATTATTATTATTTATAATAATAATAATATTGATATTATTATTATTATTATAAAAATAACATTAATGTACAGTTCTCTTATTTTTATAATAATAATAATAATAATTATTATTATTATTAGAATAATTTTTAC
>NW_015664223.1:3446-15663 GCF_001515625.1 Sinocyclocheilus rhinocerous | reverse complement strand
TACTAATGTACAGTTCTCTGTACATTTGACTACTTGTTACATTATTGCTATTTTTTAATTGTTATTAGTTTTATAATAATAATCATACTAATATTATTATTATTATTATTGTAAAAAACAGTGTACAGTTCTCTGTACATTTGACTACTTGTTGCATTATTGCTATTTTGTTTATTATTATTTTATAATAATAATAATAATAATAATCATTCTTCTTCTTCTTCTTGTTTATTATTATTATTGTTGTCGTTGTAAAAAACAGTGTACAGTTCCCTGTACATTTGACTACTTGTTACATTATTGCTATTTTGTTTACAATTTTATTTTTTTGAAGTCTTGAATTTCAGTGTAACGTAGTAGCCTAAGATTTATGTCCATTTCATGTTCATGTTCAACTATTATAAGTGAAATTCGTATGGCCTTATTTTGATTATTTTCTTCTTTGCTATTGAAGTGTATGCTGAATGATGATCATAACAATCTCATTCTGTCTGACTGAATGCATTCGATGCGAGGCCTGCTTAACCTTCACATGAAAACATTGTTAAAGTGTTTAAATCTCTTGTGGCTGTCAGGAAAGTGTTCATCAAGTCAGCATTCAAAGTTTATCTCCACAAATTCCCTTTTGTAGTTATAAAAGACTACAGAGTTTATACAATAATAAAATGTTGTTATCCAGTTTGTCAGATTCTACGGCGATAAATGAGAAAATCCTCGTCTGCAGATCTCTGTAATCATTCCCGTCTCTCGACTCTCTGCTCACTGTTCCTGTGGATGTGAAGCTTGTTCCATCACTGCAGCGTCGTACCTGTTTCTTTATAAAGCTTCTGTTGTGGCACTAAAGGAAGGAATTCAGCGAGTGCTTTGCAAACAGCCAGAGTTTCTCAATAGAGCTGCTTCACCAGAGGACGAAGCCCCTTGAGGAAAATAATTCAAGGGATGCATTGTACAATAGTTTATATAGTTTTATACTATTTATTAACGTTTTATTTTTATTTTTATATTTTCAATTTTTATTTTAGTTCCATTTTAGTCGTTTTTTTTGTTTTATTCATTTTTTATATTGTTTTTATATTTTTAATTCTCATTTTAATTTTATTTAAAGTTTTAGTCCTTTTGTTATGCGTTCTTGTCAGTTTTATTCATTTTTTTAATAAATATTTCTAGTTTTTTTTTGTCGAGCAGTAATGCAGCAGGAATAGTGATTAGATGAGAGACTCTACTCTGCTAACGGCTGACATTTCTACTTATTTACACTGAGCGGTCATGCTGTGGACCGCACTGCTTATATTAGAGATAATATATGATCGCTGATAAATATCTGATATAAAAAAAATGATTTAATAGTTTAAATCAAATCATTTAATCTGATTTAATATAATCATATTTATAAGTTGACCAATAATAATAATAATAATAATTAATAACAATAATAATAATAATAATAATTAATAATAACAATAATTAATAAGACCAATAATAATAATAATAATTAATAATAATGATAATTAATAATAATAATAATAATAATAATTAATAAAAACAACAACAACAACAATAATATTAAAAGTACTACAATAATAATAATAATTATTAATAATAATAATTAATATTATTATTATTATTATTATTATTAGTCAACGTATAAATTAGTTAGCTAATGGTTGACATTTTAAATTATATTAAAAATATTATTTACACTAACTGGTTATGTTGTGGACTGCATGTATTAGAGACATAACATCATACCTGATAAAATATATAAAACACATGATGTAATAATAATAATAATAATAATAATAATATTATAAGTCAGCGAATGGTTACCATTTTTTATATTTTATTTTATTTTTTATATTTACACTAAATTAGCTGGTCATTTGTGGATCATGTATTAGAGACATAATAACATAAATGATAAAATATGTATAATAATAATAATAATAATAATAATATTATTAATCATCATAATCATCAGCAGCAGCATAACCATTAGTATTATAATCATTAATCAGTTTTTTAACTAATTTATAACTTGACATTTAAATATAATTTACACTAAATTATTATTATTATTATTATTATTAGTCAGCTTATAAATTAGCCAACTAATGGTTAGCATTCAAGTTTTTTTTTTTTTTTAAATTACACTAAATTAATTGATCATATCTGAACTGCATGTATAAGAGACATAATCTCATAATTAATAAAATATATAAAATATCTGATGAAATAATAATCTTATTAATAATAACAATAATAATAAATATCAATATTAATAATAATAATAATAGTTATTATTATTATTAGTCAACGTATAAATTAGTTAGCTAATGGTTGACATTTGACATTATATTAAAAATAATATTAACACTAAATTAACTGGTTATGTTGTGGACTGCATGTATTAGAGACATAACATCATACCTGATACATATAAAATACATGATGTAATATAATAATCTTATTCATCATCATAATAAGTATTATTATTACTAGTCAGACTGTATTATCTGATTTTGCATTATATATATTTATTTCTTTATTTTAGCAGCCCTTTTATTACAGACTGGGCGGGGGGCGGGGCGTGGGTAATCCCTGCTGCTGACGTCACGCGCTCGAGCACCTCCTGCTCTCAGGTCAGTGCGTCAGTCTGCGTTCCGTTATCCGTTATTATTAAACGCTCAACAGTTGATGCGACTGCAGCAGAAGAAGTGCTGGGACGCTTGAAAAAATGGGTAAGTAAACTTGAAAACCGACTTTATTAAATCCACTCACGCTGTAGTTCGAAAGTTTGAGCGTTTTTCGCCTCAAGACAGCGACGGTTTACCTCAGAACGGACGCGCGAAATATAACGCACGTCTTTCTTTCTGAGTTTCTGTTCAAAGTCTTTGTGTTTCTTCGTGTCTGACACGTTTAAAAGTGGTCAGTGTTTAGTCCAGGTAACTGAGCAGCTCTGAGAAGTGAGATTATGGATTAGACTAAAGAGATTTATTACCGCGACCGCATTTTATGTCAGCCGTGACCAACAGAAACAAATCAAACTCCTAGTAAACAAGAGCAGACTGTAGGATTAGCTGTATTAGACTGTAGTTTGACAGCAGTTTGGTGTTTTGTTGGCTGCAAACTCGATTCTGTTTGAAAATAGAAGGAAATTGAATTTTCCATTGTCTCATCTGTGGTTAAAATGAGTTTCAATGTGGTCTACGTTAGCGATGCTCTTCATTAGGATTGCTTGTTTTCAATGAGCTAATCACTTTATGATAATGCAAACCCAAATAGCATGTCTTTTTTTCTTTGCTTATAACTCAAATCACTGGTTCTCAGCTGGTTTTGATTCAGTTTTAAACTGGGTATCCAGAACCTGCTTTGTTAGCATACAAAAACTATTTAAAAATGTATATAAAATGGGATTTTGTTGGTGGTTTTTGAGTTGAGGTTTTCAGTGTTGACTTCTGTCTAATTTAATGAGATTCTACCAAGTGGCAAATTAATTTGCACCAAAATACTGAAGAAGGCATAACTCAAATCACTGGTTCTCAGCTGGTTTTGATTCAGTTTTAAACTGGGTATCCAGAACCTGCTTTGTTAGCATACAAAAACTATTTAAAAATTTATATATAATGGGATTTTGTTGGTGGTTTTTGAGTTGTGGTTTTCAGTGTTGACTTCTGTCTAAATGAGATTCTACCAAGTGGCAAATTAATATGCACCAAAATACTGAAGAGGGCTTTATGTTGTCGATGTTTGTTTCCATTCTTGTACTTTTTATGTAAAGCACTTTGGTTCAACCTCGGTTGTGTTTTAAATGGTGCTATATAAATAAATAAACAAGAACAAGAACAAGTTTGATTGGATGTACATTATATGTTATTGTATGATGCACAGTTATGTGATTAGTTGGATTTAATTTTCATTCAGATTTGATTGTTGTTCCCTGCTGTCTCTGACCCCGTCGTTCATCAACGGTTGTTTTAATCTGGTTTTGCTTTAGGACACAGGTTTTACATTGGACATCCAGAACCAGAACTGTACAAAAAGTATAAAAAAAATATATAATTTCATTATATAATATAGTTTAATTTATGGTTTTTGAGGCTGAGAGCGTTAGTTAGTTTTCTTCTTTTTTTTCCTCTGTTGTTTGTAGGACAATAATAAAACTTGGCACACTTACAGAAGTTGTCCTGAATAGTAATCTGCCAAATTTTGGGGTCTCTGGGGCCGACTTCATACAAACCTGTCCATGTTGAAATGTGTCTAATTTGATAAGCTTCCTCCAAATTGCAGATAAATTTGCATCAAAATACTGAAGAGTTTGATTGGATGTACAACGTTGACACCAACAACAAAAAATATGGGAAGGGTTTTTTGTTTCAGGGTTTCTGCAAGTCATAAAAAGGTCTTAATTTGCCCTTCCACAGATGAAGGCCTTAGAACGATCTTAAATAAGAGCAGAAAGTCTTAAATTAATAAAGACATGGCATTGAATGTCATATCCAATGTAAATATCCACGTCAATATTTTGGTTTTCCAATTCAAGTATCTAAATCTTTAGATACATTTATGTGAGATTCAGCTAATTTGACAAGCTTCTACCAAGTGATAGATGAAGTTGCACCAAAATACTGAAGAGTTTGATTGGATGTGCAAACTTTGACAAAAGTACAAGTGTGTAGTTTTACAATGCACAATTATATGATTAGTTGCATTCAGATTTGCTTTTCTCTGCTTTCTGTGACCCTTCATTCATCAACAGTTGTGCTTAATCTCAGTGTAAAGTCTTGTATAATGTGTCCTGCAGATGTTTGCATAGATGTGGAGGTTTTGAGCGAGTAGAGTAGTGTGTATTGTGTCGGCTCTCTGGGTTTCCACTCTGAAGCAGGCAGAATTATTATTATTATTAGTCAACGTATAAATTAGTTAGCTAATGGTTGACATTTGACATTATATTAAAAATAATATTAACACTAAATTAACTGGTTATGTTGTGGACTGCATGTATTAGAGACATAACATCATACCTGATACATATAAAATACATGATGTAATATAATAATCTTATTCATCATCATAATAAGTATTATTATTACTAGTCAGACTGTATTATCTGATTTTGCATTATATATATTTATTTCTTTATTTTAGCAGCCCTTTTATTACAGACTGGGCGGGGGGCGGGGCGTGGGTAATCCCTGCTGCTGACGTCACGCGCTCGAGCACCTCCTGCTCTCAGGTCAGTGCGTCAGTCTGCGTTCCGTTATCCGTTATTATTAAACGCTCAACAGTTGATGCGACTGCAGCAGAAGAAGTGCTGGGACGCTTGAAAAAATGGGTAAGTAAACTTGAAAACCGACTTTATTAAATCCACTCACGCTGTAGTTCGAAAGTTTGAGCGTTTTTCGCCTCAAGACAGCGACGGTTTACCTCAGAACGGACGCGCGAAATATAACGCACGTCTTTCTTTCTGAGTTTCTGTTCAAAGTCTTTGTATTTCTTCGTGTCTGACACGTTTAAAAGTGGTCAGTGTTTAGTCCAGGTAACTGAGCAGCTCTGAGAAGTGAGATTATGGATTAGACTAAAGAGATTTATTACCGCGACCGCATTTTATGTCAGCCGTGACCAACAGAAACAAATCAAACTCCGGGTAAACAAGAGCATTTGCTGTAATAGACTGTAGTTTGACAGCAGTTTGGTGTTTTGTTGGCTGCAAACTCGATTCTGTTTGAAAATAGAAGGAAATTGAATTTTCCATTGTCTCATCTGTGGTTAAAATGAGTTTCAATCTGGTCTACGTTAGCGATGCTCTTCATTAGGATTGCTTGTTTTCAATGAGCTAATCACTTTATGATAATGCAAACCCAAATAGCATGTCTTTTTTTCTTTGCTTATAACTCAAATCACTGGTTCTCAGCTGGTTTTGATTCAGTTTTAAACTGGGTATCCAGAACCTGCTTTGTTAGCATACAAAAACTATTTAAAAATTTATATATAATGGGATTTTGTTGGTGGTTTTTGAGTTGTGGTTTTCAGTGTTGACTTCTGTCTAATTTAATGAGATTCTACCAAGTGGCAAATTAATTTGCACCAAAATACTGAAGAAGGCTTTATGTTGTCGATGTTTGTTTCCATTCTTGTACTTTTTATGTAAAGCACTTTGGTTCAACCTCGGTTGTGTTTTAAATGGTGCTATATAAATAAATAAACAAGAACAAGAACAAGTTTGATTGGATGTACATTATATGTTATTGTATGATGCACAGTTATGTGATTAGTTGGATTTAATTTTCATTCAGATTTGATTGTTGTTCCCTGCTGTCTCTGACCCCGTCGTTCATCAACGGTTGTTTTAATCTGGTTTTGCTTTAGGACACAGGTTTTACATTGGACATCCAGAACCAGAACTGTACAAAAAGTATAAAAAAAATATATAATTTCATTATATAATATAGTTTAATTTATGGTTTTTGAGGCTGAGAGCGTTAGTTAGTTTTCTTCTTTTTTTTCCTCTGTTGTTTGTAGGACAATAATAAAACTTGGCACACTTACAGAAGTTGTCCTGAATAGTAATCTGCCAAATTTTGGGGTCTCTGGGGCCGACTTCATACAAACCTGTCCATGTTGAAATGTGTCTAATTTGATAAGCTTCCTCCAAATTGCAGATAAATTTGCATCAAAATACTGAAGAGTTTGATTGGATGTACAACGTTGACACCAACAACAAAAAATATGGGAAGGGTTTTTTGTTTCAGGGTTTCTGCAAGTCATAAAAAGGTCTTAATTTGCCCTTCCACAGATGAAGGCCTTAGAACGATCTTAAATAAGAGCAGAAAGTCTTAAATTAATAAAGACATGGCATTGAATGTCATATCCAATGTAAATATCCACGTCAATATTTTGGTTTTCCAATTCAAGTATCTAAATCTTTAGATACATTTATGTGAGATTCAGCTAATTTGACAAGCTTCTACCAAGTGATAGATGAAGTTGCACCAAAATACTGAAGAGTTTGATTGGATGTGCAAACTTTGACAAAAGTACAAGTGTGTAGTTTTACAATGCACAATTATATGATTAGTTGCATTCAGATTTGCTTTTCTCTGCTTTCTGTGACCCTTCATTCATCAACAGTTGTGCTTAATCTCAGTGTAAAGTCTTGTATAATGTGTCCTGCAGATGTTTGCATAGATGTGGAGGTTTTGAGCGAGTAGAGTAGTGTGTATTGTGTCGGCTCTCTGGGTTTCCACTCTGAAGCAGGCAGAAGAGGAGAGAGAGGCGCCACTTCCACGGATGTTTACCACTATTTAAAATAACTATTATTATGGGCTTTGGGACACTAAGAAGGGCTGTAGGCCAGATGGGCGAGCACTGAGACAAGGATAAACGGTCTCTCTGTCTGTCTGTTCATGTTCAGACCTCAGGAATCTGCCTCATCACTTGGTTATCCGATTAACCTGTTTTTAGTTTCAGCACAGTGACTGTAGCATTTAAACTTAAAGCAACACACACGTAGATGTTCTGAAGAATCTTAATGCAGCTCTTAAAAATTCTTCAAATATTCTTTTAAACATAAAAGTTCCATTAATTAAACGGCGACAATTAATGCTTATTTCTGCCACAGAATAAAGAAATAAACTTTTTATCTTGCAATTCTGACCTTTTTTCTCGCATTTCTGAGGAAAAAAAGAGAATTGTCGAATGCAAACTCAGAGACTGAATTGCAACCTCAGAATTGCAAGATGTTAAGTTGCAATTGTGAGATGTAAAGATGTGAACTAAATATGCATGCTATAGATAAGAGATGTAAAGATGTAAACTTCCAGTTGTGAGTTTATAATTTGCGATTCTGATGAAAAAAGTCAGAATTGAGAGAAAAGAATCAGAATTGCGAGATTAACTCAAATGCGAGATATTAAAGGGGTCATATGATGCTGCTAAAAAGAACATTATTTTGTGTATTTGGTGAAATGAAATGTGTTTATGCGGTTTAAAGTAAAAAACACATTATTTTCCACATTGTATTTTCTCAGCGACCAGCACGGATCAGCTCTAGGGATGACGAAGCGGATATCGTCCTCTTTTGGAAGGCCAAATAAAGTAGTTTCGCTTTCACAACGAAGCACACAGTGACTTCACGACATGACAGCGGCGGCAACAATACTACAGCGTGAATAAAAGTTATGCCTTCTTTCTTTGTGTGAACATTTGGGCGGTGTTATGCAAATCTTCCCACATAGTGATGTAGGTATGTGGGGGCGTGTTAGAACGAGCCGTTTTAGGTAGGTGTGGCTGACTCTTAACTTTTATAAAGAATATCTCTTTGGATTTGAGACTTTAGTGTTTGCAACTTTACAGATCTTCTTTATGCACCAAGAGCTTGTAACACTTCAAAGAGAAAGGAAAAATTTAAATCGCATCATATGACCCCTTTAAGATGTAAACTAAATATATAAATATATAAGTTATAAAGATGTAAATGTACAAGTGCGAATTTATAACACCCGTTATGAGAAAAAAGTGTGAAAAATTGCAAAATGTTAACTCACAGTTGCGAGATATAAACATGTAAAATAATAATATGAGATATAAAGATGTAAACTTTCAATTGTGAGTTTATAACTTGCAATTTCGGAGGAAAAAAATCAGAATTTCAAGATTTAAACCCAAAATTACAAGTTTAAAAACTTGCAATTGGGAGATATAAACTTGCTATTATGAGAAAAAATCAGAATGGCGAGATGTTAATTTGCAATTGCGAGAAATAAAAATGTGAAGTAAAGATATAAAAAATATGAAATAATAAAGATCTAAACTCAAATTTATGAGATGATAGCTTAAATGTGAGATATAAACTTGCAAATGTGAGAAAAAAAAATCGAATATAACAGGGCTCTACAGCATTTGCGACTGAAAACTACTGCGTGCGACTATGAAATAATATTTAGGAGCACCTGTGCGACTGACCCGATCAGCATATTTGTGTTTGCGCTGAGGGAGCTTCAAAGGTTCTAACGTACTTACGTGTTTCTGCAGCGTTGAGTAATGTATCACAGACATATCCTCTCATTATAACAAAGTGTTGACGGTGTAAATAAGAGATTCATTGTGCAGTGTAGGGAGCTTCGTCGATTATAATGGAGTTTTGTGAGATCGCGATGAACTAAGATGAGTGACAGCTTTTAATGATTATTAAGGGAGTTTGCAAATGTGATATTGATTTAATACAACAGTTCATTAAACAAGAAGTTAATATTAAGTGACTTATATTGTCTGACAACAACACAATTGCCTTATTTGGCTCTATTTCGTCAACGAAAATAGTTTCAAACAAAGTTACAGCTGAGCCGCTGCGCATCTCCATTCAAACACAGCGGTGGTTCGTTTATGAATGAACTGCATTTTTAAACAAATCTAGTGAGTCAATGATTCAATTACCCATTCATAAACACAGTCACGTACTTTCACGTACTTCAGCCATTCGAAGGAATCAATTGAATGAATGATTGTGATAAAATCAGTGACTTGCCTGCTGCCAGTTTTAGTTTAATTTTTAAAGTATCTTTTCTGTTATTTAAATCATTTAATATTTCTATATTCAAAATTGCATACTTAAAACATTAACCTCAACATGAATTTAATTGCACTCATGCGACCTCTGAGCCTCATTAAACGTCTGAAAATACACCTACAAGCCACTTGTGTGTTCTTCTGTGCCAACTCTGTAGCACAAATTTATTTCTTAAATACTGATTCCATTTGATTGGTAACTTATTCTTATTTTACTTGTTTTTATTCTGTTGTTTTAATTAAAAATGTAGCACAAGCGCTCCTAAAAAGAAAAGTAAGCGTAGAGCCCTGATAAGCTAAAAAAGTTGCAGTGGAAATAAGCTTCCATAACATAGAGATTTGGAATGAAACGAGGGCAAGTAAATTTGGCTGAAGTACTGCTTTAAATACTCATGGTGATATCTTGCAAGCCAACATCTTGTTTTTATTTATGCTTTGAAGTCCAAAAGCATTTCCTCGTTAAGTCAATGCCGTTTCATCCTTTGTTTTTTACGGCATGAACTCAAGCTCGTGTTCCACAGAAGTGAGTTCTCCAGAAATGTTCGGAGGAAGCTGGCGGGAGTGAAAAAGCAGACGAAAACAGAATCGGCTTGATTCGGCCCGCCGCAGCTGACAGTGTGAGAACGTGTGAGAGCATTGGTTTGTTCTCTCTCACAGCGCTGGCTTTGTGTGTCTAGTTCATCGGCCGTGTCTTTGTGTGACTCCAGAGACTGTTAACGTGAAGTAGGTCCAGTGAGTTGGGACATCCTGAGGAGAATAAAGCAGTGAATGAGGGGCCTCCTCAAATGAAGTCCTGCAACGCAGCTGCATGTAATCCATAGTTAGACAAACTCACAGGCTGTACTGTTACTCTAAACGTTTGATTCTTTGGATATTTTACAGATTTGTGAATGGCTGCTTTTGTGTTATACAGAATATGACACATTGATTCAAATGCTAAATTCTCTTTTATGTTCCATGGAGAAAATAACAACATACTATGGACGCTTATTTCAGCCATGCAATAGAAATAGAAAAACAAAAAAAGGTAATTGTGACTTTTTAGTTCACAGACTTTCTTTCTCAGTGTTCTGAAACTAAAGATATGAAGATAAGAGATATAAAGATGTTTATAACTCACAATTCTGAGAAAAACATTGAGTTGTGAGATTTAAATGTGCAATTATACGGCTGCCCACTGCTCCGTCGTGTGTGTTCACGTGTGTGAGCGAAGCGGAGTGGTGTGACGCTCTGCTACGTTTTCCGCTCTATGGACGTGCGCTCCACTCAGTCGCTCTAACCGCCCAAGCAAGCGCTCCGTTAATATTCCGCTCACGCTCGCCATAAACCAATTCCCGCTCAGATCCCCGTTAATATTCCGCTCACGCTCACCGTAAACCAATTCCCGCTCAGATCCCGCTCCGTTCTGTAAAGAACAAATTTGCGTGCATTATATTAGATTATAAATTACTGCTGCCTATATCTAGCCTACATTCTGTAGGTCTACCTATTGGTTCGGGTCAGTTTTTTTTTAAAATAATATTTTAATAGGCCTAAGTGGTGTAGGCTAATATCTTCTGTACTCTGTAGTTCTGTATTTAGGCCTATATACAGCTGTGTGTTAGCTTAGGTCTACAGTTTAACTGAGATTATTTAATAACTACGGAGCTCCGAATATAATTCGAATTAACAATTCGTTTCTACGACGTCAGCAGGTTTTATTTATTTTTTTAATTAATTATTATTTATTAATTTTAAGCAATAATTACGAAATATAATAATTCGTTCCACGATTTAGGCCTACTAAAACTAGGGAATGAATGAATTAACGAACGAATGAATTCGTGGCAGCTAAGCCTAAACAAGAGAACGAATACTTAATTCGTGGCCATAATTTAGACTAAACGAAAAAATTAATTCTTAATTCGTGGCCATAATGTAGTCCTAGCATAAAAGAGAACTAGCCTATTCTAAATTCGTGACCGTGATTTTGTCTGCATGTCATGATCGGGGCTCCGTACAACCGAATATAACCTTAGCCTACCTGTTTATTCATTTATTATGGTATGTAACTAGCTCACCTTTTGCTGCACCATGTTTGCATACATCTTCGTGCTTTCTGTAATCAATATGAATCTGTACTAACTTTAACAGTCTCCCCGCACTCCCTCTCAGTTTCTTCTCCCTGCTCATTCAACTTTGATTTTTACTTTACATTTATGTATAAGGCTTGCAACTTCGTTGAAACAATATCTGAACTCCATAACTGCTCTACTATTCTCCATCTCTACAGATTCTCGATCTCGAACAAGCAAATCACCAAACGGCATTCTGGGTTGAGCGAGCGGCGCTGAGCGTATTGAGCGAGCGGAGCGGAATCTTCAGAAAGGCGCTCGGCGCTCTTAAGGAAATATTACCTCCCCGCGCCGCTCACGCTCCGCTCCGCTCACATGCTCTGATCCAAGATGTAGGTGACTTTGTTTCTTCAGTAGAACACATATGATGATTTTTAACTTTAACCGTTGCAGTCTATCAGTCGTATAATGCATGGCAATGTCTATGAGTTTAATGATGAAAATGCGCGGAATTACGGTGCCCGTAAAGTGACATGTCCGGTTCACTTATGGCGCTTTTCCACTGCGTGGTACGACTCGGCTCGGCACGGCTCGGTTCG
>NW_015664223.1:0-3253 GCF_001515625.1 Sinocyclocheilus rhinocerous | reverse complement strand
TATATATATATATATATATATATATATATATGATAATATTAGGGATGTAACGATTCACTCAACTCACGATTCGATTTGATTCACGATTTTGATTTCACGATTCGATTCGATTCACAATTTTGTATTTTTTAACAAAATTATATTTAAGACAAATTATAAATTAAATGTGTCCTTTTATTATTGCTTGGACAAAATGCTGCACATTTCTTTGTGAAATTGAAATATAACACTATAATAATATACTAATACAGCACTTGTATATTATTGCTCTTTTGTTGGTTTTGATTGCTTTTATTGTCCTCATTTGTAAGTTGCTTTGGATAAAAGTGTATGCTAAATAACAAAATTTAAATATAATGTAAATAACAAAACTAAATTGAAATTTTAAAACAAGCCCCAAATCAAATAAATAAGTAACACAAATAAAATCAATCTCTTCATATAAACAAACTAAGGCTTTGTCTGTGCTCTTTCCATTTAAAATTAGAGATTAAAATTAATCATGCTCCAAACAAAGATGCTGCATACATGCAACATGAGCAGTTTTTAATCTAAATTGGATTGTATAATTTTGAAATTTGAAGCAAAAACAGAATGGTTTGACTTCAGTTTTGTGAAACTATACATAAAAATATCTGCATGAAACTCCTCTAACTTTATTAAAAGTATGTCATCTTTTGTCAAATTCTTAAAAAAATTATATTTTATAAGCTTTTTAAAAATTTTAATTAAAACGACAGAATAAGAACAAGTAGAATAAGAAATATAAGTTACCAATCAAATTAAATCAGTATTAACAAAATTAATTTGTAGAGGTGGCACAGAAGAACACAAAAGTGGCTTGGTGTACTTTCAGACATTTAATGAGGCTCAGAAGTGGAATGAGTGCAATTAAATCCATAAATTCATGATGATATTAATGTTTTAAATATAAAATTTTGAATATAGAAATATTAAATGATTTAAATAACTGAAAAGATACTTTAAAAATGAAACTAAAACTGCCAGCAGGTGGCGGCAAGTCTTATTTTTATCACTGAATCATTCATTCAATTGATTCATTCGAATGGCTGATTCATTCAGGAATGAAGCAAGTTGACTGTCTTTATGAATGGGTAATCATGAATCACTGACTCACTAGATTCGTTTAAAAAAAAAGTTCATTCATAAACGAAACACCGCTGTGTTTGAATGGAGATGCGCAGCGGCTCCGCTGTGTCTTTGTTTTAAACTATTTTCGATGACGAAATAGAGCAAAATCAGACAATAGTGTTATAGTCAGACAATGTAAGTCACTTAATATTAACTTCTTGTTTATTGAATTGTTGTATTAAAACAGTATCACATTTACAAACTCCCTTAAAAATCATTAAAAGCTGTCACTCATCTTAGTTCATTTCGATCTCACATTTATAATCAACGAAGCTCTCTACACTGCGCAATGAATCTCTCACTTTGCTTATGAAAGGATTCGTGAGATATGTCTGTGATACATTACTCAACGCTGCAAAAACACGTAGAAACATTTGAAGCTCCCCTGAGCGCAATCACAAGTATGATGATGATCGGGTCAGTCGCACTGGTGCTCCTAAAAACATTTTCATAGTCGCACGCAGTAGTTTTGGTCGCACTGTAGAGCCCTGGATCTGCCATTTTAAGCAATGAATGAATGACGGACTCTTTGTTGTAACATCGCGCAAGGCAAATAAGGGGGTGACATCTAGTGGATTAGACTAGTAATAAGATTAACGTAAATCTTATGTTCAATGTTTGCGGAAATAAATATAGAAAAAAATCGATTCGTGGCCTTTGAGAATCGATATTGAATTGACCACATTTTAAAAAACGATATATCGAAAAATCGATTTTTTTGCCCAGCCCTACGAATTATAGACATGTAAACTAAAGATAAGATGTATAAAGATGTATTTATAACTTGAAATTCTGAGGAAAAAATCAGTAAACTTGCAATTATGAGTTTATAATTTACAACTATGAGAAAAGGTCTCATTTGCGATATATAAACAGGTAAAGTAAAGATTTAAAGAGATGTAAAGATGTATACTTAATTGCAAGCTTAGAACTTGAAATTTGGAGGGGAAAAAAAAATCAGAATTGTGAGATCTTGCAATCGCACGATATAAACTCGCAATTGTGAGAAAAAATAAAAACGAAATATAAACTAAAGATTCAATTCAAATATAACTTGTTCTTTTTGATTGACTCGCTAAAAGAACCAGTTCATATGAGTCGTTTGTCAGTGATCAGAATAGACAGATCATGCGGTGTGTTTGTGGTTGTGTGCAGCCTGCAAAGACATCGTATTAAAAATAGTTTGTCTATTTATATGGCTTTTATTATGGTGTTGTCCACAAAAAGCGACCAGTGTTTAGTTTTTACATGCAGTTTATCAAAATTAATCAATGAATTGAATATATTTAAATTAGGGGCCAAGCCCACTTGCATTTGTTAGTTAGCCCACAGTTATGATTCATTGTTATGTAAAGCACTTTAAATTACCACTGTGTATGAAATGTGCTATATAAATTGCTTACAGTGAGTTGGAATTGATCCTAACAAGTCACAAACTGAACTATAGCCTCAGTTCTTATACTGTAGCTGTTTTCATTCTCTTGTGGACGGTCATTTTATTCATTCTGGAAAGATTTAGTCACTTTTACATTCTGCCAGCACTGCCTCAGTGTTTACAACATCCAGAACAGCACAAGCATCGTATTGGCTTGTAATGAAATGTTTTGATTTGATTCACAGGAGAGTTTATATATTTAAAATCTCTGGGTGTGGTTGTGGTTGTTTGACTTGGTGGTTGTTTCATGGTTTGTCACGTTTCGAAGGAAAATGTGTCATCTGTTTGTCAGAACTAATTTCTGTCTTGTGTCTGTTGCTGCTCCTCTCCCGCAGTGTGCCAGTGTGTTTTTCCTAAAGTCAACATGAAATCCAAATTTACCCTATTTTGTTCCTTAACACGTCTCTTGTCTCATTGTGTGTAATGATTCATCAGTGCATGTTGTTCCAAAGAAAAATGTTGTAATCTTTTATCAAAATGTTGATGACTCTTTCAATCCCTCCTGACCTTTTAAATATAAAAACGCCTGCTTTTTTCCCCCAATAAATTCCTGATGGATACTATCAAGTTCCTCCCACCAATCTTTTTCTTGTTCTGTTTAACTCAAAAATGCATCACATTATTGAAGTTAAAGGGGTCATATGATGCTTTTTTAAAGATCATTAT
>NW_015664222.1:25086-34992 GCF_001515625.1 Sinocyclocheilus rhinocerous | reverse complement strand
TTTCAGTCTGTCCTTGACGTTTTTCTTGGAGAGAAGTGGCTTCTTAGCTGCCCTTCTTGACACCAGGCCGTTGTCCAAAACTCTTGGCCTCACTGTGCGTTCAGATGCTCTCACACCTGCTGCCTGCCATTCCTGAGCAAGCTCTGCACTGCATGATCCGGTAAATGGCTCTTTCAGGTGCAATATTCTTTGTAGCAATTTCCTTGCATGTGAGGCCATTTTGATGCAAAGCGATGATGGCTGCACATGTTTATTTGGAGGTAACCATTGCTAACAAGAACACAATGATTGGAAGCGTTTCTTCCCTCCTGTTATAGCAATCAGTCTGCTCTTACAGTCTAATTGAATGCACTATATTTTATGTATAATAATTTATATTCTTCACTGTTTTAAATTAATTTTAAACCTCTTAAATCAATTTTTAAATCATTTTCAAAGTTTTAAATTCCTTGTTTTATTGTTGTGATTATTTTGTTTATTATTTTTTCATTTATTTTATGTAAAGCACTTTGAATTACCATTGTGTATGAAATGTGCTATATAAATAAACTTGCCTTGCCTAATTAGTATGATAGTGATTTTGCCTGACTAGTACTCATTCACCCTTTTACATGTGCTGCTGATATGATTAGTCAATTAATGTTAGCTGGTCATTTTGTGTCAGGATCAAAAAATAGCAATTTTTTTATTTTTTTATTTTTTGGTGAAAAGTACATTTTTAGGCCAAGGAAGCTTTTAGCAATTATTTAAAATGCATCTGATCACTCTGCACAATAATCTAGAAACAATGTGAATGAACACCACAACAGCTTAAGCAGCAAACTTTGCAAAACACAAAATTTATGTCGCTGCCAAAACGTTTGTCCATGACTGCAGGTACTCATGCTGCTAAAACACTATTTCTGCATTCTGCTATTTATTCAATCAATCAATCAATCAATCAATTGTAAAGTAGTTCAGTCAGACATTCATGTCAAAAAAATCATAGACCACTATATAAAACAGAAATTAGTTCTGGAGTGAGAGTTTTGTTTGTTTCTAAGGTTTTTCAGCAGAGACACAGAAAAGACTGACTCGTCAATTTTTAATTTTCACTGTGCATAATGACGGTGCGCCATTGAGATCTTCATCAGCTATGCTTAGGTATAATTAATTCAGTATGGTTTTAGTTAAAAGGCTTGTTAGAGACAACAGACTGAGAATAGACAGCTATAGAAGTTCGACACAAGTTTTACATTTCTTTACTGAGTTATTGCCTCGTCAACTTCTTCAATGAATTATGGTTTCTTAAAAACCTTAAAAAGCTTTATAAATGCCAACGTGGCCTTTAAACTGCAGTGAGACTAATGGATGTGGTACCAGTACTGTGTGATCAAAGTCACCTTCTTCCCACTGATATTAATTCAAACATTTGGATCAGTGAGTCATTCAGTTAAGATGCTAAATCCATCCATAAAACACACAGATACCAGATCAATCACACACATTTTTTTTTTTTTTTCCTCTGGTCAGTTTAGAAGTGTTTGAACTGTATATATAGTATCACTTTTGAGATATTTATTGTTACTATGGGTGAACTCAGAGACAAGCAAAGGTTGGATCGAACTGCCAAATAAGGTTTAATAAGGAAATAAAAGAACCTAGACAAACAATATAAAGGAAGTCCAGGAACAAAATAGCACAAAAAAACACTATGCATACCAAAATAAGAGCCTGGGAAAGACAGGATATAGGAAACACAAGGGCTATACTGTACAGGCAGTGCTAATAGACTGACAAGAAAACAAGGAACATCTGGGAAACAATCAAGAAACTACTGAACAAGAAATCTACAAAGAAAATACAAAGAGAAGGAAACAGGAACTGTACAAAATTCCCTGCCTCACGCATGCGCGAGTCGAACTTGTCCAGACTTGTCTGGTGCATGCGCATAACGTTTTCAGTTCAGCAGCATCCAGGATAGCAGAGTAATACATGAATGACAAAAAGCTGACGCTGGTCTCACCGCACGTGCTTTTATAGCCTCCTGGTCATTACGTCACCCGCCGTGACGTCTCGCCCAGCTGTTAGTCTGATTACACACGAGATTCAGAGCCCGTCACGCTGAACGGCGTTCCCCTAGCGTTTTCGACGCAGCTCGAGTTCCTGAAGAGGAACTCAGTAACACTGGATTAGAACACTCTGTGACTGTAGCATCATCCCCTCACTATGAGGAAACACTCTATCACGAGCCCCCTATGCAGCAGCGCCCACAATCAAGCATGCAGCCATCCAATATAGCTTGTGTAACTTCTCTGCCAGGGCCACAGCATCAAAGACTGTTTCCTGAACTCCGACGGTCTGACTCATGGCCCCTTACAGCTGCTCAGCCTGCCCATCCTCAGGTACAGCCACAGCATCAGCCAGACCCAGTGCAGCCTGCATCAGTCTGCATGCAGACACCTTATCAGGCAGCTGTTGTACCGCCTGTGCCTTCTGATGTGCATCCCCACCGTCCCAATCTCCTCCAGCCTCACTGCCGCCACAGTACCAGCAGACAGTGCCAGCTCCAGTTCAGCCTGTGCCAGTGCAACCAACAATGCATCCTCATAACCCTTATCAACCACTACCTCCTCCTCCTTGGCCTGGACCACAATCACAGCATTATTATCCTACAAACACTGTGATGCCTGGACTGATGGAGATGGTCATTGCTTCCTCCTATGGCATACCCAAACCAAGGCTTGCAGTATTCTCCTCAGGCAAAGAGAGTGATTTCCTGATGCTCAAGAAAGGGCTGGACCGCATCCTTGGCCCACACATACATCTAACAGAGGACTATAAATATCAAGTGCTCTTGGATCATCTACATCTGCCTGCTGCTTACCAGGTAGCTAAGAGAACGTTTTCAGTTCAGCAGCATCCAGGATAGCAGAGTAATACAGAGTTTCCCTGGCTTTATTCCTTTAAAGTCTGTTTTTCCCTTGTGTGGTATTGCTGTGCGTTAATAACTCCAAACCACACAATTGGTGCATATCCACACAACCCAATAAATATTGAGATCATTCATGTTCACTCTGGAGTAGCTGCAGTTCTTTCTGACCGAAGAATTAGGCCAGCTGAGTTCCAGCCATCCAACTGCGCACAGAATATCTCACAAATTGGTCCTTCGAGCCGGATCGGGACATCAGCTGCGCTATGGCTACATCCAGAGATTACTACGAGGGAGAACAAGCGCCAGATCCTCGTCCAAGTCATGCCCGGCGGGTACCCACCTACTTGGAGGATTATGTACTTGATTGTCCACCTCTGAGGCATGGTTATCCTTCACCAGCAGATGGCACTCAAGGAATATCTCATGCAAGCCAGGATCCTTATAAGGGCTATATTACTCCTGCTCCCAGGGACAGAGACTTTGAAGGTGAAAAGCTGCACTACTTGGAGGCACGGTGGGGAGATTTAAGCAGTGAGATGAGAGAGCTTCAAATCAGAATGGACAGTGCTAGACAAGCATCTTTCGCATCTAGATCTCCTGTTTATGGACACTATCAGAGCATTCCTCACATCAACAGCCCATATCCTTACACCAGTGCCATGCAGGCCCTTGAACAGAGATACAGTCAACCAAGACAGTTAATTCAGAGCGAGTTGAGAGCAATCCTTAATGCACCAGACTTTGCAGCAGCTGTTAATACACTGGTGGGCATGTTGAACACGATGGAAGGGCCCTCTAGATATGAACTGCAGTGTGGTTCCCACGTTGACACTTTACTGACCAAACTGCCTGTCAGCTACAGAGACTCCTTCATAGAATACTGTCTCAACCAGCACATCATCGTGAGAGGCAGTTCTCGAACTTTCACATTGCCAGAATTTGCTGAGTGGCTAGAAAGGAAGTCTCAGGCCATTCAGATATCTCGACGGGTAACAGGGCCAGTGCATACAGAACCCTTTCGGCGAGAACAGAAATCCCTTCCTCATTCTAAAGCCAAGTCAGCCACAATTCTCACAGGCAGTGAACAACCTCAAGCTATCATTTGCCCTCTAGCTCCTCCACAGACTCTAAAATGGCAGCTAGAGCTAAAAAGCGGGATCGCTTTAAGCCCTTCTGTCCCTTCTGCAACAACCATGAACATTAATGCTTGTGCAGCTTTTTGCACGTTGAACCCCACTCAAAGAGGAAGCTGGATAAAAGAACACAATAAATGCTGGAGGTGTGGTCGAGGTCACAAACCAGACAGCTGTACTCTTAAGAAAGCTTGTTCTACATGCGGGGGACTCCACCTGCCCGTTCTGCATGAAGTTGCAGTTACTGTGGAGAATCAGAGCATACTGACGGTGAGCACAACCAATTCTCAAGTTTACTTGGATCAAGCCAGTCACTCAGGCAGAGTCATGCTGAAAGTAGTCCCAGTGAGACTTTGCAGCAGCAAAACGTTTCTGGACACTCATGCAGTGTTGGACGACGGGTCTGAAAAAACAATCATACTACCTGCAGCAGTTAAACTTCTGCATTTGGAACGACCTGAGGAAGTGTTGGCTCTTCGAACAGTAAGACATGATCTTGTTCAACTGAGAGGAACCACCTTTTCCTTTGAGGTATCAGCTCTGTCACACCTAAATGTAAAACACCAGATTCAGAATGCTTTCACAGCTGCCAATCTTAATCTCGCTGAGCAGTCTTGTCCAGTGGACGTGCTGAAGAAGAAATATGGACACCTCAGGGACATTCCTTTACAAAGCTTCACCAAAGTACAACCTCTGCTGCTCATAGGATCAGATTATCCGCAGCTGATCACACCAAACTGCCCAATTCGTATGGGTCCACTTGGTAGCCCTATAGCAGTAAACACGCTACTTGGCTGGACAGTTCAAGGACCAACAACCTTTTTCCAGCAACCCTCAAACGTAAGCTCATGCCTCCACACCACATTCCTTTCACTTGCGCAAGAGTTATGTCAACATGTTGAGCGGTTGTGGCAGCTTGACATACTGCCATCAAGAAATGAGAAAGTAGTAGTCCGTTCCAAACCAGATAAAGCTGCGCTTGCCATGTTGGAACAGAAAACGGTACAAGTTACAGTTGACGGTGTGAATCGTTACGCTACTCCACTACTGCGAAAGGGGGATGCACCCAAATTTCAGGCATCACCAAACGCTGTCATGGCTCTTTTAAGAGCCACAGAACGCCGCCTGATTAAGTACACTAACCTGGCAAATGTGTATAAAAAGGAGATACACTAACTTGAGGAGGCAGGTTATGCAGTACGAATAACCAGTGCAGAAGCAGCCAATTCCACTGTGTCATGGTTTGTTCCTCACCACATTGTGCACCACAATGGCAAAGCCCGGGTGGTGTTTAATTGCTCTTTCAGCCACGAGCAGACAAACCTAAATGACAATCTACTGCCTGGTCTCACCCTTGGTCCACCACTGCTGGGAGTCCTGCTTAGGTTCAGACAGTATGCCGTTGCCATAAGTGGAGACATACAAGCCATGTTTCACCAGATCAGACTGCTACCTGAAGACCAGCCACTGCTCCGCTTTCTTTGGAGGGACATGGAAAGAGATCGCACCCCTGACATCTATGACTGGCGAGTATTACCATTTGGGACCACCTGTAGCCCATGCTGCGCCACATATGCTCTCCAGAGGCATGTCAGAGACAACACTGAGGGCAATGAAGAGGTAGTTGAGTCTGTCCAGCAGTCTTTCTATATGGACAACTGCTTAAAGTCACTTCAGTGTCAGCATCAGGCTAAGAAACTCATTGACAAAATGAGAGCATTGTTGACGACTGGTGGTTTTGACATAAGGCAGTGGGCTAGCAATGTTCCTGATGTGATTGCTCATCTACCCACCGAAGCGAAATCAGAGGGCTGTGAACGGTGGTTGTCAGCAAATAAAACTGAGCTGCAGGAGTCCACACTTGGCTTGATGTGGAACTGTTCACAAGACACTTTTAGTTACAAATACAGACCCGTCTCTACAAATGGTGGAACCTCTACCAGCTGACCTCCTCTCAGAATGGCAGGCATGGGAAGAAGAGCTTCCAAACCTACAAAGAATAACACTACCTAGGTGTTACACACCAGCATGCAACAACACCTCTTCCACTATCGATATGCATCGTCTTCTGTGATGCTTCAGAGAAAGCATATGGCTCTGTGGCATATTTACGGGTAGAAACAGGTGACTACATCCAAGTTGTATTCATCATGGCAAGGTCACGCGTGGCACCTAAGAAGCAACTCTCCATGCCACGCCTTGAACTCTGTGCAGCATTGTCTGGAGCTCAGCTTGCCAAAACACTGAACTCCGAACGTACTCTTAACATCAGACAGACATTCATGTGGTCAGACTCAACAACCGTGTTACACTGGATAAAGTCTGAGTCATGCAACTGCAAAGTGTTCGTAGGCACACGAATTGCAGAGATTCAAGACCTCATTGGATGTGAAAACTGGAACTACGTGGATTCAGACAACAACCCCGCTGACAATATAACCCGGGGTAAGACCCTCACAGATCTGTCCCACACCTGCAGATGGAACCAAGGTCCAGAATTTTTGAGGCAGTCATGCCTCTTTACCTAATGTAGATGACTGCAAATCATGGGACGACCTCATCATGACCACATACAAGTCTCTGCATTGGGCGACAGCACCCCCTATGTTTGCCACAGAACGCATAGAGACTGAAATGGCTGTACTCAAACGTGCACAGACTGAAAGTTTTCCTGTTGAAGTGCATGCCCTCCAAGCCAATAAACCTGTGCATTCAAACAGTAGATTAAGGTCCCTTGCTCCAGCATTAGACCCTGATCTGGGCCTGATTAGAGTTGGTGGTAGATTATGCAAAGCTGCAACACTACCAGAGGATGTACTTCACCCTATTGTGCTGGCACCAGAACACCCCATAACCAAACTGTTAATCCAAGATTTTGATAACCGCCTGATGCCCCTTACCAAAAAGTAGTATACTTCAAGTTTATTTTAGTAAGTATACTTAAGTAAAGTTCAAGTATATTTTTAGTTTAAAAGAAGTATACTAATAGCACACTTGAATAAACTTCTTTTTCGTAAGGGGCATGCAGGTCCTGAAAGAATCTTTGCAGAGTTAAGACGAACCTATTGAGTTCTCAGAGGCCGCCAGATGGTCAAAAAACACCAGAGACAATATGCTGAATGTAGGAAATGGTGTGGCAAGCCTGTTGTACCTAAAATGGCGGACATGCCTGCTTCTCGTCTGAGGATTAATCAGCCTCCATTCTGGTCGACAGGGATGGACTGTTTTGGTCCCTACATGCATGGATGCAGATTCCTTTTTATTAGCCCTCAGACGATTCATAGCAAGGAGAGGAAAGCCCTTTGAACTTATCTGCGACAGAGGCACCAACTTCAGAGGGGGAGAGCGTGCACTCTCTGAAGCTTTTGCAGAAATGGAACCATCCCTCCGAGAGCAACTAGCCAACCAAAAAAATGTCCTTCATATTCAACCCACCTCATGCACCTCACTTTGGAGGAGTATGGGAGAGGGAAATTAAATCTGTCAAGGCTTCCCTCCAAGTTGTTCTGAAAGATCACACCGTCTCTGAGGAAGTCCTTAGGACAGTGTTGATCGAGTTGGAGGGCATCTTGAATTTGAAGCCTTTGGGGTATGTATCATCTGATATAGCGGATCCGGACCCTATTACCCCCAATTTGCTGCTTATGGGCCGGCGGGATGCTTCCCTACCTCAGCAAACTGCTTGGATGGCGTCGCTACAGACACAGCCAAGTGATCGTCGATCATTTCTGGACCCAGTTCCTCAGAAACTACCTACCAAGTCTTCAGCTTCGACAGAAGTGGCAGAACATCACACCAAGCCTAGCCGTCGATCAGGTTGTATTGATTGCAGATTACCAACTTCCCAGAGCCCCATGGGCTGTCGGTAAGGTAACCAGAGTCCTACCAAGTGATGATGGTGCAATCAGAGCTGCTGAAGTGGACATTAAAGGCAACACATACATCCGCCCTGTGGCTAAACTGATTGTGCTACCAGAAATGCCTGAAGATTAGTTTGTAGGACATTTTGTGGACTAACAAATTTCCTGTGTAAATTTGTGGGGCGGCTGTACAAAATTCCCTGCCTCACGCATGCGCGAGTCGAACTTGTCCAGACTTGTCTGGTGCATGCGCATAAAGTTTTCAGTTCAGCAGCATCCAGGATAGCAGAGTAATACGGAGTTTCCCTGGCTTTATTCCTTTAAAGTCTGTTTTTCCCTTGTGTGGTATTGCTGTGCGTTAATAACTCCAAACCACACAATTGGTGCATATCCACACAACCCAATAAATATTGAGATCAGTCATGTTCACTCTGGAGTAGCTGCAGTTCTTTCTGACCGAAGAATTAGGCCAGCTGAGTTCCAACCACCCAACTGTGCACAGAATATCCCACAGGAACACAACAACAATACAAAACAATTGAGTCCAAACTGACACAAGTGATAACACTTCCATTGTTTATGAGGCCTGCCTGATGATTTATAATGAAATGTATGTTATCGGTGATGTATTCACTGGTTTCTTCTAACAAAGTTAAAGAAATATGAAAATTACATATCTGACTTTAACTGTCTGGATGTAGGAAGTGTCATTTTGCCATGAACTCAAAATGATAGTTTACTACACTTTTAAAATGAAAACGTTGGACAAGCTGCAATGTGGTGTTAGTGAATCGTCCTGTATTTTGCTTGATGAACAGAACCTATAGTTTCTGCAAACCCAAGTTATGCTTATGTTAAGTATGTTGCTATATTCTCCCACAATTGCTTTATGCTGTGTGCCTTACAAGGACCATGGTCTGATAGGATATATTTTGTCATGAGTAAGTTGCAAGAAAAGATATTCAATAGGTACTTTCCCTAGCCCCTTCCTGTCACGTAGGCTAAGCAGACTGGGGGCTTCTTCTGCTTTATTCTCTTCTTCCTCTCCATGCTTTCAGCAAAAAAGTTTACTTATTCTGGACTTTTCTTTCCTACTCTTATTTTCACAAACTCTGTCTATTAGATACAAGAGTTTAGATATAATACTATCAGATCTTGATCTAGGTCTTGAACTTATTTGCTTTAACAATTTTAACAATTATTTGATTCATTTGTTATCGCTATAATTTTATATTTTAATCAATTTTGTTTTTTCCTTATTCAAATTTAATATCTGACATAAGCATCGCTCGTCTGCCTGGATTTCATTGCATCAATCATCATGTTTAATTCAGTGATTAGTGGTCTGTTAACTGTGTTTTCATAACCATGATCATGATATGATGTTTCATCAATGTCTACACATATGTGTGTTAATACAGAAAGACCAAAACCAGTAGTGAAGGTGACTCCAGATCAGCGTGTGTTCAGAGGAGAGACAGTCACTCTCACATGTGACATACAGGGAGGAGGAAACATTCAGTGGACATACAGCTGGTTTAAAGATGGAGACCCTCACGATACATACACAACAACAACAGCAGAGTTCAGATTCAGAGCTTTTTATGTGTCTTACAGTGGTGAATACAGCTGTAGAGGAGGGAGATCAGACTCACAGAGATCAGACACCAGTGCTGCTGTTACACTGACTGTATCAGGTGAGTCTTCAGATTCACATCTGTTTAATGCTCATTTAAATCAATATTTGTGGCTCAACACTTTTTCTTATTCCCTTCTGTATCAGCCACATATGTTTAGAGGACTGAAACAATTCACTTTTAAGGCCCATTCACACAAAGAACAATAACTAGTATGCACACCAATTGACAATGTCTTTCTTTTGTGCACTGCAGATTTGCCCCCTGATAAATGCTTTGAACTCTTTAAAGTCTTAAAGATTCTGATTGAACCCAAATATCTGCAAGTGAACCCAATGATATCATTCCTGTTTTTATATATA
>NW_015664222.1:19896-25062 GCF_001515625.1 Sinocyclocheilus rhinocerous | reverse complement strand
TATAATTATTGTTAGAGTTAGAACAATTATGAAAGTTTCATAGCTACAGTTGTCTTTAGTTATCTTTCTTGTTGTGAAAAAGCCTTTAGTCATTACTATTTTAAATGCAGTGCTGCATGTTTTTATGATGCAACGATTCCATTTTTTTTTCTGTCAGCCAAATCCCTTTGACCTAAAATGTTTACCTGAAGCTCCCTGAGATTTTGTAACATTTTTAAAAGTTAATTGTATTGTTCATGTTTCTCAGATGTTGGTTAATGGTCACAAGACATGACATGCATTAAGCACCGTCGCTATGATGCGAGGACCGTGAGTTAGTGGATGTGTGGTCCAACTATTTAGAGCCATTTCTTTGTTCTCGAAAATCCCCTTTAAATTCATTATTTCTATAGTCTTTGACCTCGGCCAATTCACAATACCTTACTCACATTTCGCAAGGTCCTGTGCGGTCGTAAATGTGATGTCATGGTTAGAGCCACTGCAGACTTGTGTGAGTAGCAATTTATTGTGGAGGTTCTGGTTCATTATAACATCTACATTGTGACAAGACTTGGATCTTCATATTTAGGTGTAACCTGTTCTTTTTGAGCAGCAAATCAGAATATTAGAATGTTCATGTGACACTGAAGATTGGAGTATTGATGCTAAAAAATCAGCTTTGAAATCACAGGAATGAATTACATTTTATAATATATTCAAATAGAAAGCAGTTATTTTAAATAGTAAAAATATTTCACAATATTACTGCTTTTGCTGTATTTTGGATCAAATAAAGGCAGGTTTGGTGAGCAGAAGATCATTCTTTAAAAAAAACATTAAAAAATCATACTGTTCAAAAACGTTTGACTGGTAGTTTATATCACTGTACAAAAATGTAACAATATCATTTATAGTTCAACCAAAATGAAAGTTTAAAAAGATTTAATTTAGCCTCAAAAATGGAAAATGGTAAAGTGTTAAATGATTTCATGAAGTCTTCAGATAGTCTGCTGAAGTTGATTGAGATTCAGTTGCTCCTCATATGAGGTTGTAGTTGGAGGTCTTCAGCTCTTCTTCAGCAGGAGCTTCATTCTGCTTTCTATGGCGAGTCAGGGGCGTTTGTCTGAGGACGTGACGGAGCCAGAGCCACCAGAAAACACTGAGATCAGAGAACTAATGACAGGACAAAAGCAAAACAGAACAAACATTATGAAATATAACACATTTACAAAACATATAGATTTCACTGAAAGTGCTGTTTGAGTCACTTTATGTTTTTGGCTTTTTTAACAGATTTCCCCACATCTACACTGACTGTGACACCAAACAGTCCTGTATTCACTGGAGAGACAGTCAATCTGAAGTGTGAGATAAAGCCTGATCACAGTGACTGGAGATATGAGTGGTATAAAGGCAGCAATGAAGTGTCTAAACGTCACACTGTAAACAGAAACACTCTCACTATTAAACAATCTAAATCATCTGATGCGGGTCAGTACACGTGTAAAGGACACATAGATGGAAGATCAGTCTCATCACAATCAAGCTCTGCTGTTTCTCTCTCAGTGAAGGGTGAGTTGAATATCATTGTCCTCCTAAACTTACTCTACTACATGTATTTATTCAGATGAAACACGTACACTGAGTATACAAGCTCCTGAAATTCCTCAGCATATCATTTAAAACCATAAAACCATTAAGTTAAAGAAAACAAAAATAACACACATTTGCAGTGAATCTCATGATTGTGTCAGATGATCTAATGTTGAATCACATTAAACCTGTAGTGAATCAGACGGAGGAGAGACCATCACTCTCCTCTCCACATCTCTCCTCTTTAACATCAGTGTCACACAAACACAGGAACTCAGATGATCAGATCATTTTTCTGACTAGTTCACTGAAAGAGCTTTGTCTTCTTTCTTTCTTCACAGATTCACCCAGATCTACACTGACTGTGACACCAGACAGTCCTGTATTCACTGGAGAGACAGTCAATCTGAAGTGTGTGATTGAGTCTTACAGAAACTGGAGATATGAGTGGTATAAAGGCACAGACAGTGCAATGTTACAGGCGTCTAAGCGTTACACTGTAAACAGAGGCACTCTCTCTATCAATGGAGTAACTGCATCTGATCAGGATCAGTACTGGTGTAGAGGACAGAGAGATGAAAGACCAAAATCATCACAATCAAGCTCTGCTGTTTCTCTCACTGTGACGGGTGAGTTGAATATCATTGTCCTCTTAAACACATCCATTTGTCTGAAAATTAGTTTGGAATGGAAAACTCGTTTACTCCTTACCAAATTCAGCACAGTAGGGGAGAGCGGGGTGATTTGAGCCAGTAGGGAAGTTGAGCCACCCCTTGTTTCTAGACAACCTTAAACAAAATTGGTGATATGACCTCAAATATAGGAAGAGTTGACCATTTTACTAACCATGTGGTGGAGAGAAGTCCATGGAATAATTGGTAACTACATTTAGGTTAAAAAAACAGTTGTTTTTTTTTGCTGTTTAAAGTGATTTTTGTATGTTTAACTCATGCTTCTTGTGTCTGAACAATTACAAACAAATCTGAAAAAAAAATATATATAATAATCAAACGCGTCTATGCATTAGGAAGTTATAATATAGGTTATACTGTTTGCATGATGTTAGCTCTAAACTGCTGGATGATACAAGTTTGTTAAAATGGTAGGTGTGGGGTAATTTGAGCCGAAAGTCGTGGGGTAAGATGAGCCAGTGGCTCACCCCTTCTTATGGTTATAATGTATTATTTTACTGTAATTCTACATTATATGTCATTAATTTTAGACCAGGCATTTTGTTCTTTGTTTTGAACTTGACTTTGTTATGGAAATTTTATGTAGGCCTTGTTTATGAAAATTGGCCATTGAAGTTTATATAAAATTGTTTTTCCCTGCAACATTTATAACTGGGATGTTGAGTACTATTAGCCCAGTTCTGTAAGGTCAATTGCAGTCTGTTTTTTTTTTTTTTTCCTTCTTCTTTTTTCTGCAGTTTGAACTTTATTTTGATCTGAAATTTAAATAATTTTAAAAATGGCTTTTAAGAAGTCATCCATCAACCCATTCTATTATCCAAACCTCTTTACCTTATAGGGTCAAGGGGTGCTGGAGCCTAACCCAGCATCTTGAGCCACAGGTGGGGAAACTCCCTGGATGGATGGTCAGTCCATCACAAGGCTCACACATAGATTTTAAGAATCATTTTTATTGAATTTATCTTCCTTTGATATATCATGAGGTGAAAATGTTCAGTTTTACGTCAGCATGATCAATGACACAGTTTATCTCCCTGATGCTCAACTTCTCCCTATAGCAGTGGTTCTCAACCTTTTTTTCCACCGGGCCGCACTACGGTCCAAGTGCAAGTCTCGCGGGCCGCACGCATATCATTTACATATTACGTCAGCAATACAAACCAACCTGATTTATAATATTATAGCCTAAATATTATGATATTTAATCGATTACATTCATTGAAATAAATAAATAATTCTACTCCCAATAAATAACACCCAATTTTGTGAAATTCGGCTCCTCCATTTTTGTGAAGCGCTCCTGTTGAAGAAGAGACGGCAGAAAGCGCATCATGTTTGATTTCTTTATTTTATAAAAGCACAACGTTTTGTTGATATTGTGAGTGCACACAAATAAAAGTAGACCCTTTACAGCTACGAATGATGTGTTGCTCTTACCTTTATGAGCAAAAATGACGGTGTATCCACTGAAAAAAAATGCAAGTGATCGCGCTGGCGTCTCTATGTCCTGCAAAGCGCGCTTCAGCTTCCACTCTCTGCGCAAACTATTGGATATAGCGCACATTTATCTAGGTTTAACGTTTAAACATTGTTATATGCTTGAACTGTTTTATATCTATAGATTTTATTTTAGTCAAGTCGTGATGATTTCAGAAGGCTGAATTGATCAAGCATATGCTCACTGACTGCCGCTGGCCGCTTGGTCGTTACTTTAAATGCGTAACGTTAATTAGGCTATGTGAGTACTGCCCATGTCTGAAAAGAATATATGAAAAACAAAATTATTTTACATAAAAACATTAGGCTATAGCTTATATTTATTTAGTCAATTTTTTAAATAATGTAAAAACTAAAATGAATTGTAAAACTGAAAGTAATTTTTTAAAATTGTGTTCAGCATGGTCGGCCGCATTTGAATTCGTGACGGGCCGCGGGTTGAGAACCACTGCCCTATAGGCTCAATTTACCCCACCTTTTTTTTTTTGGAAAGCCATATTTTGAAAGCAGTTTATTTTAGAATCAAAGTGATTATTCACCACATCATGAAATGTATGTACATATATAAGTTTGACCCATTACTGTCATGTGCTTGCTTTAAACACACCGTAAGTAAAAACTGGCTCAAATCACCCCGATCTCCTCTTTATACTTTGTGGGTTTTTCTTTTTTTCTTTGCCTGTTTCTTAATAGAATGTAAACAGATTAAATATGCAACAATAAATTATTCAAACAACAAGCAAAATAGATCTTTATTTTAGTGCAGTTCTTTTCTCATAAGGAGATTTTGAGTTCATAACAGTGATCATGATACTGCAATGCTATTTCAGTCAACATCTACTCATATGTGTATTAATACAGCGAGACCAAAACCTGTAGTGAAGGTGACTCCAGATCAGCGTGTGTTCAGAGGAGAGACAGTCACTCTCACATGTGACATACAGAGAGGAGGAAACTTTCAGTGGACATACAGCTGGTTTAAAGATGGTTCAGTCATCAGACGCGTCACTGAGAGAGTCTACACCATCACATCTGTGTCTGATAATAGTGGTAAATACAGCTGTAGAGGAGAGAGATCAGACTCACAGAGATCAGACAGCAGTGCTGCTGTTACACTGACTGTATCAGGTGAGTGTTCAGATTCACATCTGTTTAATGCTCATTAAAACAATATTTGTCACTCAACACTTTTCTTACACCTCAATAAGAACTCAATAAGAATCTTACACCTCTTACAGACCTGGAGGCTGGTGCAGGACTGGAACAGGGCGGAGACAAGGAGAGCCTCCAGCCCGGATCAGGGAGCCATGACGGAGCAGGGGACTCAGGAGGCCATGGCGGAGCAGGGGACTCAGGAAGCCATGGCGGATCCTCCGTGGCCTTAGCCGGCTCGGCCACAGAAATA
>NW_015664222.1:17313-18233 GCF_001515625.1 Sinocyclocheilus rhinocerous | reverse complement strand
ACTACGGCCACGGGCATATGCTCCCCCCCAAAAAAAATGTTCTTGGGGAAAACTAGGCATCCTGGTGGTCGCTCAGGAAGAGCGGGCTCTGGCGGGCGCTCAGGAGGAGCGGGCACTTGAGACGCTCTGGAGGAGCGGGCACTTAAGGGCGCTCTGGAATGCGCTTACGAGGAGCGGGCACTGGGCCTGGAGCAGATACTGGAGCGAGCTCTGGAGCCGGGGCCGACACTGGGCAGAACTGGGGATCAGGAGCCCTTCCTGGGCTAAACTGGGGATCAGGAGCCCTCCTTGGGCTTAACGGGGAATCGGGAGCCCACCCTGGGCTTAACTGGGGATCAGGAGCCCTTCCTGGGCTAAACTGGGGATCAAGAGCCCTCCCTGGACTAAATGGGGAAACAGGAGACCTCCCTGGGCTTAACTCGGGATCAGGAGCCCTCTGTGGGCTATATTCGGGAACAGGAGCCCTTCCTGGGCTGAACTTGGGATCAGGAGCCCTTCCTGGGCTGAACTCGGGATCAGGAGCCCTCCATGGGCTATACTCGGGAACAGGAGCCCTTCCTGGGCTGAACTGGGGATCAGGAGCCCTTCCTGGGCTTGCTGGCACTGGAGGGTGCTCTGGAGGAGCAGGCACAGCAAAACGCTTTCGAGGAGCTGGGACTGGAGTGGACAGGTGATGGGGATAACTAATAACAAGGAACAGGTGATACTAATAATGGGAAAAGGAACTGGAAGGACCACATATGACAACAGGAACTAAACGGGAACATACACTTGACAAATCGCCCCCCTCCCGGATGGCGCGTCCCACGCCGTAACAGTACCATCAGGGAGGGGGGGGGCGGGCGGATCCAGGCGTATCAGGGAGCCATGGCGGAGCAGGGGACTCAGGAAGCCATGGCGGATCCTCCGTGGCCTTAGCT
>NW_015664222.1:14605-17064 GCF_001515625.1 Sinocyclocheilus rhinocerous | reverse complement strand
CTGGGCTGAACTGGGGATCAGGAGCCCTTCCTGGGCTAAACTGGGGATCAGGAGCCCTCCTTGGGCTTAACGGGGAATCGGGAGCCCACCCTGGGCTTAACTGGGGATCAGGAGCCCTTCCTGGGCTAAACTGGGGATCAAGAGCCCTCCCTGGACTAAATGGGGAAACAGGAGACCTCCCTGGGCTTAACTCGGGATCAGGAGCCCTCTGTGGGCTATATTCGGGAACAGGAGCCCTTCCTGGGCTGAACTTGGGATCAGGAGCCCTTCCTGGGCTGAACTCGGGATCAGGAGCCCTCCATGGGCTATACTCGGGAACAGGAGCCCTTCCTGGGCTGAACTGGGGATCAGGGTAGCGCTTACGTGGTGCTGGCACAGGAGGGTGCTCTGGAGGAGCAGGCACAGCAAAGCGCTTTTGAGGAGCTGGCACTGGAGTGAGTTTTGGGACTGGAGCAGACACTGGAGCGAGCTCTGGGGCTGGAATCGACACTGGGGGGCGCTCTAGAAACGAAGGAGGGCTGGACGGGACCAGCGGAGGTGAAGAAGACGATGGAGAGCTGGACGGAACCAGCGGAGACAAAGGAGATTCAGAAGACGAAGGAAAGCTTTCTATAGCAGATTCTGGGGTCACATGAATGCTTGGCAGGCTTGCCATGTTATAGTCTGGTGGGCTTGCCACATTAACGGCCGATGAACTAGAGTAGGCCGCGGACGGCGGGCTGGTTCTGGCTCGGGGCAGAACACTCTCCAGACACCGGAGGATTCCTTCCCTCCAGCTCAGTCTCGTGGTGTCTGGGAGGTCCACGGGGCGATGGTAGTTGGCCCCGAGCCAGAACAGAGAATTAATGGTGGCGTCATCGAGGGCCATAGCCACGGCGAGCCTGCAGAACTCCCAGGAATACTCAACAAAGGGGAGATCTAGGCGAGCTAAGGTGGAGAACCGAGCGGCAATTTCCATAGCCGCTGGGAAAACGAGGAAAACAAAAAACTTCTCAAAAGGCGGGAAAAAAACAAACACGAGGAAAAGTCGCCGCTCACTTTTTGTTTGGTCTGGAATTCTGTCACGGATCGCTACTGTGAGGAGCACGGAGCGAGGAGACCAAGAATACAAAACAAAGGGGTTTAATTATTTTTTTCAGGGAATCACACGTAGCACAAGGAGTTGACAAACAATTCCAGACAAGGGAGAACAGAACAGGCTAGAACTAAATAGGGCAGATAACGAGGGGCAGACAGGTGATGGGGATAACTAACAACAAGGAACAGGTGATACTAATAATGGGAAAAGGAACTGGAAGGACCAAATAAGGACAACAGGAACTAAATGGGAACATACACGTGACAGATTGGATGTCAAGTTTTTATTGTTTTTTAGCTGAAAAAAAGGGAAAAAATGCTGAAAGTGAATTCAATGATAGTATTGCTCTGTGTCATTATCATACTTATAGTTGTCATTATAATAATTTTGGTGTGAATGGGCTTTTAGTCATTACTCTTTCAAGATGCAGTGCTGCATGTTTCACAAACTTTTTTTTTCTTTTTGTCATCCAAACCCCTTTGAAATAAAATATTTACTTGAAGTGCTCCTGAGATTTTAAATATACTAGTATTTAAATAACTTAACAGCACATTGACGGTTGTCAGACATTGGTCAATGGTCGCATGAAATACAGATAAACAAATAAAATATTTTCTCTTTTTATTACGTTTTATTTTTATTGTTTTTATCTTTAAATTATATTTTTTTAATTCAATATTTTAACTAGATAAAAAAGTTTGTCGAGACAAACTTTGAAGTTGGCTTGAGAAAGCCAGGCCAGAAAGTTTTAAAAGTTTACAAAATAAAAGTTTGTCGAGACAAACTTTGAAGTTGGCTTGAGAAAGCCAGGCCAGAAAGTTTTAAAAGTTTACAAAAGTTTTAAAAGTTTGACGGTTTTCAGTTTGACATAGTTTTCAGTTTAAAATAGTTTAGATTAAAATATTAAAGTCTTAATATTTTGAAGGCAATTCAGTCTATTAGACAGACAGACATAGATAGATAGATAGATAGATAGATAGATAGATTAAAAATATTAGATAGAAAGATTGTTACGGTACCTGGGGTGGTTGCTAAGGTTCACAAATGTTTACAGAACAAGCGGGAACCCAGTGTGCCTGTAGTTTTCTCTATTTCTGTTTTATCACGTGATAGAAAGTCTAAGGCCTTCTCAAGCCGTACGGCTGACTCATCTAATCTGCGGCCTGTTATGCATCAAAATAATATTGCTGTTGAGACAAAATGCAATGCCATCAAGTTAGCATTTTTAAACATTCGCTCACTAAAAAAATAAATAATTTCTAATCAATGACTTAATAACCACAAACAACCTGGATTTTATGTTTCTAAACGAAACATGGCTAGAAGACAGCTGCAGCGCAACGGTCCTCAATGAAACAGCCCCTCCTAACCTTACTTTCAT
>NW_015664222.1:4085-14393 GCF_001515625.1 Sinocyclocheilus rhinocerous | reverse complement strand
CTTATAAACAGTAACTTAAACAACACTCACACTCTTTTTGCTACTGTTGAGTTTGCTTCCTTCTTTTCTGAGAAGATCATTAATATCAGGAAGGCGATTAGCACATCCTCAAGTTATGCAGAGGTCAGACAGATTTGACCGCAATATCAAAAAGAAGATACTATATCTGCTTTTGAATAAATTGATAGCAACATGTTGGAAGAAATAGTACAGCACCTTAAATCGTCAACCTGCTATCTTGACACAGTTCCCACATATTTTTTTGCACCGCTCTTGTTTAGCCTGTATATGCTCCCACTAAGTCAAATAATGAGAAAGAACCAAATTGCCTATCACATCTATGCTGATGATACCCAGAATCAAGTCAAGAAACTTGGTGTGATTCTGGAGACAGACCTTAGTTTCAGTAGTCATGTCAAAGCAATAACTAAATCAATATACTATCATCTAAAAAACATTGCAAGAATTAGATGTTTTGTTTCCAGTCAAGACTTGGAGAAACTTGTCCATGCCTTTATTACCAGCAGGGTGGACTATTGTAATGGTCTTCTGGGTGGCAGGGGTTTTCTGACAACTTGGAGCAGGCCAGTCTGAATCCTGGCCAGACTCATCCATAGACCAGAGTAGCTTGGCCTGGAACACCTGGAGTACCGCCATCGTATGCAGCGCTGAGCCAGCCTGGCCAGCCACTGGATAAGCCATGTTGGCCAAAGCCGATGTCGTCCTGCAGGGCTTTGAGGGATGTGCCTCTTTGGACTTCAATCCCAGGGATGATGGGGAGCACAGGTGAGCAGTGATCACCTCTTCCAGAGTGGGGATCTTGCTGTATTCTCTATCTTCAGCACTGTCAACGGTAGAGAGAACAGCTGAAGTAGTCGCAGTGACACGGGACGAATAGGGGTCATGCCACGTCTTGGTGAGTTCATCATGAATAGGCGGGCCGTTGGCGGGAGGATTGGTGACGGCGTGCCTTCAGGTACCACTCGTCAAGGAAGCCGTGGGTGGACTCTTCCAGAGCCGACCATGCAAGGATGAGATCCTCCACAGCATTAGACAGCACGCGGATGACCTCACTGTCCACGCTGGGCTGTAAAGACTGCGTGAAAGGAGGGGTGTCGGACTCCTCGCCGGAACAGACCCACTCTTCTGCATCAGATGCTGTCAAGGACATGGAGTCGTAGATGGCCATCTCCTTCTTGGAAGTGCCAAAAGAAACTAAGTCACTCGCAGCCGACGAGGGGCATTATTCTCCCTGTGTGAAGCACAGACAAGAGAGCACGGGGAGAGCGAAGCATGCAGGCACTGAGCCGACATGACATTACTCGAGCCTGGCATCAAACCCCACTGCTCTGCTCTTTCCTTCTCTTTGGCGAGAAATGAAACGGGAGAGCAGGCGATAAGGCGATCCGCGAGCAGAGAAGGGCGGGACTCATACAGTACTCTCGCACTGAGAGCATGAGGTCTCAGTGAGCACAGCCTCTGCGTGGGCACTGCCCAGACAGGCGACACACTCACTGTGCGCTTCTGCGTCAAGCAGGGGTTCCCTGCACGAGCTGCATTTGCGGCGCAACATTTGAAACAAAGCCGCGGAGAAAATTTGCTCAGAATTTGCTCTTTTAATAGCTGGATGGCCACAGGGGAAGGCGATCGCTTATTCCACTGCCGGGGCTCTTCTACGGTGGCTAGCAGCTGCTTGTTTGTAGGCTTCTTGACAGTATAGTCAGCGAAGAGATGGTCTTGTCGCTGAAGGAACAAATTCTGATGCAATGGTGCTCTGAGTCGACTTATATAGCAGCCGGATCCTCCCCTTCTGGCGGGCTACAGTGCCATTGGAATCAGGCTTCAGTAGCGGAGTCTGGCGGGCTACAGTGCCATTGGAATCAGGCTTCAGTAGCGGAGTAAACAGGAGTTACCCCATACACGCAACGGGAGAGACCGTTCTATGGGGAGCTTCATTTTATGAATTGGCTACAAATTTCATTTTTCAAACCTGTGAGTGAATGGAAACACTCTGGACAACTAAATGTGACATCATGCGAGTCACTCTACACTGCAGACTCATTACTTTGTTTGTTTAATGTGGAGGTTCTGGTTTATTATACCATTGTGAATTGTGACAAGACTTCCCAGTGTTATGGATGCCTCCGTCTTTGATTTTTACTTTAGTCACTACCGCTATGGTTACAAGTGATATTCACAACTATCACAAGAATAGAAATGGACAACAGAGTTCAATACACATCAGTTTTGTATCGAAGTCAGAGAGAATGAAGTGACTTTCAGATAATGATGTTAAATGAGTTCATGAAGTCTTCAGATAGTCTGTTGAAGTTGATTGAGATTCAGTTGCTCCTCATATGAGGTTGTAGTTGGAGGTCTTCAGCTCTTCTTCAGCAGGAGCTTCATTCTGCTTTCTATGGCATGTCAGAGGCGTTTGTCTGAGGACGTGACGGAGCCAGAGCCACCAGAAAACACTGAGATCAGAAAACTAATGACAGGACAAAAGCAAAACAGAAGAAATGCTATGAAATATGACACAATATTGTATAAACTAAATAGTTTTGTAACACATTTACACAACATAATTGTTTTCACTGTAAGTGCAGTTTGAGTCACTTTGTTTTTGTTCTTTCTTCACAGATTTACCCAGATCTACACTGACTGTGACACCAAACAGTCCTGTATTCACTGGAGAGACAGTCAATCTGAAGTGTGTGATAAACTCTGATCACAGTAACTGGAAATATGAGTGGTATAAAGGCACAGACAGTGTAATGTTACATACATCCGAGTATTACACTGTAAATGGAGACACTTTTAGTATTGTAAAAGCTATTACATCTGATCAGGATCAGTACTGGTGTAAAGGACACATAGATGGAAGACCAAAATCATCACAATCAAACTCTTTGTATCTCTCTGTGAAGGGTGAGTCCATATCATTGTCCTCTTGAACTCACTCTATTAGATGTATGATCATTTATTCAGATTGGGACACTTACACTGAACCTACAAGCTCCGAAAGTTCTCTGCGTAAAGTAAAATAAATAAATAAACAAATATGTAAACAAATTACACACGTTCACAGTAAGTCTTGTGATTGTTTTAGATTATCTAATGTTGAGTCACATTAAAGTGCTGTCTTCTTTCTTCACAGATTTACCCACATCTACACTGACTGTAACTCCAGACAGTCCTGTATTCACTGGAGAGACAGTCAATCTGAAGTGTGTGAATGAGTCTTACAGTAACTGGAGATATGAGTGGTATAAAGGCACAGACAGTTGTTTGTTACAGACGTCTGAGCGTTACACTGTAAACAGAGACACTCTCTCTATCAGAGGAGCTACTGAGTCTGATCAGGATCAGTACATGTGTAGAGGACAGAGAGATGAAAGACCAAAATCATCACAATCAAGCTCTGTTTCTTTCTCTGTGACGGGTGAGATGTATATCATTATTCTCCTAAACTCACTCTAATATGTCCACATATCTAGTGGAGAGACTATCTTGCTTACTGAATATAACTCAATATAAATAGTTTTTGCCTTCTACCTGTTAATAATATGCAAACAGATCACATTATGCAACAATAAACAATTCATACTATGCTACATTGTAAATTCAGCACTATTTTTTTTTCTAATGAGGAAAATATTTCATGATAGAGTGATGCCAATTCAATCAAAATTGACTCATATGTGTATTAATACAGCGAGACCAAAACCAGTAGTGAAGGTGACTCCAGATCAGCGTGTGTTCAGAGGAGAGACAGTCACTCTCACATGTGACATACAGAGAGGAGGAAACTTTCAGTGGACATACAGCTGGTTTAAAGATGGTTCAGTCATCAGACGCGTCACTGAGAGAGTCTACACCATCACATCTGTGTCTGATAATAGTGGTGAATACAGCTGTAGAGGAGAGAGATCAGACTCACAGAGATCAGACACCAGTGCTGCTGTTACACTGACTGTATCAGGTGAGTCTTCAGATTCACATCTGTTTAATGCTCATTTAATCAATATTTGTGGCTCAACAATTCCCTTGTACTCGTCTTTATCAGCCACATCTGTTTTTATAATGAACTGAATCAATTCACTTAAGTCATTATTCTGTTTAGATGCAGAACTGTGTAAGAAACTGAGCAGAAGCATCACTATTTCAGTAGTTCATGTATATTTTGCAGAAACAACCTGCAGTCAAATATAACCAGCCAAACAATATATGTTGTGGTATAGTGCTGTGCCATGTGCATTAAAATTAAGTTGTTTTATTTTTCTTTTACACAAATGATGCTTATTGTAATGTGCTGGGTGTATAAATTTCAGAATAATTTTTCAGTTGCAGATAAATATTTAATGATTTTTCTAACTCAGACGCTTCAGGATCTGAATTTGTTCTTGTTCTCCTGCAGATCTAAAGCCAAAGCCTGAACTCACATCAGATCTGCAGGAGCTGCACTGACAGGAAACACAGTGACTTTGACCTGTCGCATGAATCTGTCCCCTGGGTGGGACTTTTACTGGTACAAACACACACTGAACTCTGAGACAAAGACAGAAACAAACTCCTACAGAGTGAAGATTGATTCAGTGTCTGATGGAGGCCAGTACTGGTGTAGAGCTGGAAGAGGGAAACCAGTCTACTACACACAATACAGTGATGCACTGTGGGTAAATGTTACAGGTGAGAGAAAACATAGTATCTGACACAACATACAGATCAGAGACAATATCTACAGAACATCTAAAACTTTGAATCTAAAATTAATGCAATAATCTGTGTTTGTACAGTGAGTCCTAAAGCTGTGGTGACGGTACGGCCTGATGAACAAGTGTTCAGAGGAGAAACAGTCGCTCTCAGATGTGATGTAAAGTGGGGAGGAGACACTGAGTGGACGTACAGATGGGAAACAGAGGGAACAAACTACCAACATAACTCATTATATACTGCTAATGACCATTCTGAGAGCTGAGTGAAGTGAAGGAAGGGTGAAAAGGAACAGATGTATAGGTGAGAAAGGAGTTTTTCCCGCATCTTCTCTCAGTGAGATGTGGAAACAGATGCCTGTATGTTAATACACTGTGTTTGCATTGTCCGTATCTCAGGAGATCAAAGTGTCTGAGCTTCTTCAACTCTTACATGAGGCTCATACTCAATGATTTGTCTCACACAGCTGAACTCTGACTCTTCAGGATCTGAATCTGTTCTTGTTCTCCTGCAGGTCTGAAGCCAAAGCCTGAACTCACATCAGATCCTGCAGGAACTACACTGACAGGAATCACAGTGACTTTGACCTGTCGCATGGATCCGGCCACTGGATGGGGCTTTTACTGGTACAAACACACACTGAACTCTGAGACAAAGACAGAAACAAACTCCTACAGAGTGAAGATTGATTCAGTGTCTGATGGAGGCCAGTACTGGTGTAGAGCTGGAAGAGGGAAACCAGTCTACTACACACAATACAGTGATGTACTGTGGGTAAATGTTACAGGTGAGAGAAAGCATAGTATCTGACACAACATACAGATCAGAGACAATATCTACAGAACATCTAAAACTTTGAATCTAAAATTAATGCAATAATCTGTGTTTGTACAGTGAGTCCTAAAGCTGTGGTGATGGTACGGCCTGATGAACAAGTGTTCAGAGGAGAAACAGTCGCTCTCAGATGTGATGTAAAGTGGGGAGGAGACACTGAGTGGACATACAGATGGGAAACAGAGGGAACAAACTACCAACATAAAAACTCTGTCAGCCGAATCTCAACACAAGAGTTGAACATCAGGAGTGTTGATCACTTTCACAGCGGTAAATACACCTGCACAGGACAGATGGGAACACAAAGCTCTCAGCGCAGTGATGCTGTTACACTGACTGTATCAGGTGGGTCTGTTGTTTTGTTCATTATTATCAGTGTGAACAGCTTCTCTCTCAGTCTCTCTGTGGCTCTATAACTCCTCATGTTTTGTTCAGCTGAAGCTCAGGCAGCAGTGCGAGTGTCTCCACAGCCGTGGCTAACTGAAGGAGACTCAGTGACTCTGATCTGTGAGGTTACAGGCCACTATACAGGCTGGACGTTCAGCTGGTTCAGAGATGATGATCATCTGTCCAACAGCAGCAGAGGAGCTGGAGGCTCTTACACTCTCAGTCCTGCTGCTCTACAGCACACAGGAGTTTATACGTGCAGAGCAGAGAGAGGACGACCAGCCAATTACACAAAGTACAGTAACACACAGCTACTGTGGATCACTGGTGAGTCAAATCATCTGTCAACATCTCTGTTTTAAACTCATTTGATCTGTAATGTTACACCTGTCAACAATTATTAGAACATGTTTTGACAATGTCTGAAAAAAAAAATGTTACCTTTCAATTTTCCCTACTGAAACATCATAGTATTACATTAAAATTACAATTGTAGTGATATCGAAAATCTGAAATGTCTTTGTAAGTGAATCTCAAATGACACAAGCTGCATAACTGGGTTTCATCTCTGTCTCAGGTGTTTCTCCTTCAGTGTCTCTGGTGGTCAGTCCCAGCAGAAGTCAACACTTCTCATCTGACTCTCTCTCTCTGAGCTGTGAGGATCAGAGTAACTCTACTGGATGGACAGTAGATAGAAGATACAGAGAAGATACACAGACAGAAACACAGAAGATTGTTCAAAACTAACAGGATCTACATGTCGAATCGACTCCCTCAACACATCTGACACTGGAGTTTACTGGTGTCAGTCTGAATCTGGAGAGAAACGTCATCCTCTAAACATCACAGTTCATGGTGAGTTGAATGACATATAAAACTAGATGAAATATAATAGATGATCTGTTTTAATACACATATTGCCTTCCTCATCTTAATAGATGTGTGTTTGTCTGTACAATATGTGTCACCATCATCTTCCTACATGCATGTATCTCTTGTGTTGTGTAGATGGTGATGTGATTCTGCTGAGTTCTGCTGATCCTGTGATTGAGGGAGATACTCTGACTCTACACTGTTTACATCGATCTACAAACTCCCCGATCCTCAGAGCTGATTTCTATAAAGACGGATCACTCGTCCAGAATCAGACGACAGGAGAGATGAACATCACGACTGTCTCAAAGTCACATGAGGGTTTGTACTACTGTAAAACAGAGAGAGGACAGTCACTGCACAGCTGGATCTCAGTCAGAGGTGAGAGTCAGTGGAGTTCACTGTCAGCTGATTCGATTTTATTCATGAGCAATTAGTTATTGACAGATGTGTTTATTCTTTCACATAACTCACAGGAACTAAAATATAACTAACAAATCACATATACTGACATGTACACACCTCATCAACGTCCTATTCAATGAAATGAAGATTGCATTAACTACAGCATTAGAATAAAATCTTGCCCAAAATAAAATTGTCATAATTTACTCACTCACTCACTCACTCACTCACTTTCTTTTCTTTTCTTTTCTTTTCTTTTCTTTTCAATGAAAAGTGAAATCCTTCTTCCACAAAAGAAAGTCAGTGCACCCGAACGACATGAGTTTGAGTAAATGATGACATAATAATAATTTAAAGGGTAAATTAGCTATTTCATACAGAGCTAAGGGAACATTGTGCTGGAATAAATATGACATGGGAGGAAAAATTATCAAAAATAATGCTTTTTTTTTTACTCACAAAATTTTGGGTTCCCCAAGAAACTTCCTGAAAGCCTTTAGGAGCTCTGTAATGTTGCTCAATAATGTGCTTGTGTTTCTGTTATTCAGTGTCAGGTTCAGGTCAGATTTCTGTCTTCAACATCCTCAGTTTTCTTCTGGCAGCTTGTCCGTATCTGCTGGCGACAGTCGTGCTGCTTTTCAAATGCTGCAGAGCGAGAGGTAAAACTTCTGACTGATCCGTCTCTCCATCTCAGTGACTTTTACCCAAACGATTCACATTCACTGATGATGGTCGTTCATAATCAATAACTGCAGTGGAAGCAAAACAGAAAGTGTGAAATTGAATTGTAAAAAAAAAAAATGTTTGTCTGTGTGTGTGTATTTCACAGTTACATCTACTGAAGACCAAAGCCAGTACACCGTAACAGTGGAATAATCATCTATTATTCTCCAAACCACAGAGTCACAGGATGCTGGAGTCTCAGGCTGAAGGCTGGGAAACACACTGGACACGGCCAGTCCATCACAAGACTAACACACACACATTCACACTCTCACTCAATTTAGTGTCTACTTCACCTGTGCTGTAGATTAGACTGTGGGAGAAACCAAACTAACACATGGAGAACAAGCAAACTCCACACAGAAAGGCCTCCTGCTCATCATCTACTCCAAAACAAGTTTCGTAATGTGTCAGTCAAATTCACTGTAAGCTATTGAAAGTTGCCCTTTTTATATTGACTATGACTTTTGCCCCAATAAACTCCTAATTAGCTCTTTTTGCATCTAACATTTTATTTACATAAATGCCTTCTCTTAGTGTCTGTACAAGCACACAACTCTCATTTGAGTATTTGATCAAATATACCATGACTGCAAATGTAAATGATCATGAGAAAATAGAAAACATTACAATGTGAACAAACATATGAATTAACAGTTATAGAAATGTGCTACTTCACCTGTGCTGCAGATTAGATTGTGGGAGAAACCAAACCAACACATGGAGAACAAGCAAACTCCACACAGAAAGGTGTGTCAAATTCACTGTAAGCTATTGAAAGTTGCCCTTTTTAAAAGGGTTATATGATGCTTTTTTAAAGATCATTATTTGGTGTATTTGGTGTAACAGAATATGTTGACATGCTTTAATGTTCAAAAAACACATTATTTTTCAAATACTGTACATTATTGTAGGTCCTCTATGCCCCGCCTCTCTCAAACGCTTCGTTTTCTACAAAGTCCCTCCACATTTGCGGCGGGATTATGCAAATATTTCCACATAGTGGGGTAGATATGTGGGGGCGTGTTAGAATGAGCCGTTTTAGGGGGGCGTGGCAGAGTCTTAACTTCGATAAAGAATATCTCTTTGGTTTTGAGACTTTAGTCTTTGCAACTTCAGGGATCTTATCTATGCACAATCAGCTTGTAACACTCCAAAGAGAAAGGAAAACTTGAAATCGCATCATATGACCCCTTTAAGACACTCAGAGAACAAACAAAACTGTTAAATAAAAATAAATACAGTTCGCAGCAGTTTATAACTCCTTATTACCAATAAAAGCTGAGACAGAGACATCGCTAATAATATCTGTTATTAAAACTGTATTGGATGTGAGGAATGGGTTCATTATGGCATTTGAACAGAACAGACCTCCATCAATAAGACTGAACAACTTTTATATTTAAACTGAGCATTTAAATATCTAAGACTTATTATTGCAGATATAGAGTGACAAGTGATATTAATATCATTGTATGTAGTCTGCTATACTGTTATAAAAATCTCATTGATTTACAAGCGTCAGAATTTTGGCCATAAATATTAGCATCTGCACCTAATTTCATTATTTTTGCTTAGTTTGGGCCTCAGCATTTTTTCCCCTCTTTTTCAGCATGAGCTTAATTTTTTCCCTATAGCATACTATGAGCCATAAAAAGCTGATGTATTAATTATGAAAGTGTTTCGTTGTTTTCTTTGCTTTTTGATTTTGTCAAAATGTTCAATAAACTATGATATTTAAAAAAAAAATTGATTGTCTAACTATAATTTCATAATTTTAGGCTTTACAGGGTTAAATATACTTTCTCTTCTCATCATACCTTTCACATTCATATATTGCATGTTCTACTGTGTCTACAAGCCATACAGTCTAGTTATTATTTCTACTATATAGTTCTTTTGGTCACACTTTAGTTTAGTGGGCATTCCTCATTAACTATATTGACTATGACTTTTGCCCCAATAAACTCCTAATTAGCTCTTTTTGCATTTAACATTTTATTTTACATAAATGCCTTCTCTTAGTGTCTGTACAAGCACACAACTCTCATTTGACCTTACACACATTTTGCACCGAGTATTTGATCAAATATACCATGACTGCAAATGTAAATGATCAGGAGAAAATAGAAAACATTACATTGTGAACAAACATATGAAATAACAGTTACAGAAATTTAACATGATGTGTTGGTATGAAACAATAACATCAACATCAACAATGTTAACAATATTACGGTCACAAAGACACATTAGGGTTTCTACTGTTGTAAAACAGAACAGTCACCAGTGCTGGATTGTACAGAAGAAAAATATTCAAAGTGCAATGATGAAAAAGACTGACGTAAACTGGATGTTAAAAATTTCATCCGG
>NW_015664222.1:321-421 GCF_001515625.1 Sinocyclocheilus rhinocerous | reverse complement strand
GCTTTAAAGACTTTAAAGATTTTTATTTGTCCAGAAAAAAATAATTATGGGTAGGACACTGGAAATCTGGGTTTTAATGATTTTAATGAAAATGATCTCA
>NW_015664222.1:0-290 GCF_001515625.1 Sinocyclocheilus rhinocerous | reverse complement strand
AAAGGCAGTAGCTTCCACATTATATACAATATTTGGGTGCTGATCACCATTTACAGAATCAATAGTAACATCTGTATAAAATCTAGTGATCATTGGCTAGGCTATAACATATAGTAATGTAATTCAATTTTTTTTTCTGACCGTAACAACTAGACAAAAAGTTAAACGTGAGTGGATACCGTTTTGCAACCAATTTATTTGCAAGATTAAAAGATGCAAGATACTTAGCCTATTGTATGTCCTTGACGAGGCTCAATTCTTGCACCGCTCTTGTTTAGCCTGTATATGCT
>NW_015664221.1:0-921 GCF_001515625.1 Sinocyclocheilus rhinocerous | reverse complement strand
CTTTATGTGATTTGACTTTGTTAATGTTTGTATTTTGTGTATTTTGGGGACAGATTGCCATGGTTTTGATTTAATTTGTCTCGTTTCTTTGAGTTTACTTAGTTTGTTTTTAATTGATTTGAGTTTTGTATTTTTGGTTTGAGTGAGTACCGGCAGTGATTTGTGGATCATGTTTTCCTACCCTGTGAGGTGGGGGTTGGTAAAGAGTTTTAAAGAATTTGTATAAATAAAAAGGGTATATTTATTAACAGACTGGAGGACCTTATAGTAAGTGTTTGTACCCACACAACAAATGTCTTAAATTCATATTCTATGGGTCTTAAATATTTTTGGTCACATTACCGCTAAAATATCTTCAGTCTGACGGACCTAAATGACTGTTTACAATCATTGGACAGACCGAAGAAATTTTTTCTTGCCTGCTGTAGTTGCTGCATCATCAGAGAGAATCGTGTTTAAATGTTTAGTTTATTCATAACATGATATAGTTAAGTAACACCATTACAAGTGAGCTATTTTGCTCAATATTCTGACGCAAAAAAACATTCAAAACACCTACAGAGTGCACGCGCATTACGTGAAGTCTTGTGCGTGTGCGCATTTACAGTGCGCTCTTTTATGGCAGGATTCAGTCTATTAAAATACATTCAGAATGATCACAAATTCAAGGCATGGGGGCAGAAAATGTGTATATTTATACCACTTCATATAGTTAATCAATTTCACATGAAGAGTGCCTTTTTTCTCCAAAAATTACCATATACAAATGTGATATTGATTTTTTTCCAACAGTTCAATAAACTAGAAGTTTTATTAAGAGACTTACGTTTTAGACACCATATTGCCTGTTTTTGCACTATTTCGCACAAAACCGCATTTTGTTCCTGAATGAATCAACCGTTTAAATGATTCAGTTCAGTC
>NW_015664220.1:6957-12834 GCF_001515625.1 Sinocyclocheilus rhinocerous | reverse complement strand
TGCTAGATCAGAGCTAGAGCCCTGCATTTCAGCCCGACTTTTTTATGCCCCTCGGGCCGGGCTTCAGGACAATTTTCACTCATAGTTCAGACACGGGCAGGGCCTCGGGCCTGGTTTAGGCTTCTCCTTATTATATTTTAGACATCCATCAATTAGTGATGAAAAAAGATTGCCGCGCTGGTGGAAACAACACGAGACCGTGCTACCGTGACTGTTAAGAGCGGCTTGACGGTGTTTAAGATTGCCGCGCTGGTGGAAACAACACGAGACCGTGCTACCGAGACTGTCAAGAGCGGCTCGACGGTGTCTAATGTCCAGCAGTAGCAGCATGCTTGAGTTCTGCGTTCAAATGCACGCAATAGGCTTAAGCTTGCCGCAAAGCATCGGCAAAAGTAATTATCATAAATGTGTCAGGGGGAAACAGTAAGGAGATATTTGAATTATTTACTAATAAACTAGTGTTTTCTGAGTCGGTGTCACAAGGATGAAGTTGTCGATCCTAACTCGCCATCTCTTCATTAGACTCGCCTTTAGAGAGAAGTGCATCTTTACGAATTATGATCATAATGAAAGAGTTTTTGTTTGTATTTTTTTATTTTTGTTATTTTTTATTCATTTATTTATTTTTTTTTGTTTGGTTGGTTGTTCACGCAATCCTTTTATGGCAGCTTTCATGCTTGCTGAATTCAATGACTATTTGCATGTATATGTGTGTGTGTGAGAGTCAAACACTCAAGGTAGTAGCTGTAGGTCAGGGGTCAGCAACCTATGGCACACCTGCCAACATTGGGAATAGGGAAAACTGCATACCGACGTACATTTTAGGGTAATTATTCCTCATATTCACACAGCCTGTCATGCCATTGAGTGCATGAAAGCTTAGTTCATTGTGCATTTTTTCTCATTGACACAGCGGCTAACTAGAAAAAAATTAAAATTGTCCAAAAGGTTTCTAAATCTGCTGTAGATTTAGATCTGAATTCTTAAATCTGATCTCTAATTTTTTTTCTTCTTGGCAATAGCAAATGAAAAGGCTAAATAGCATCCAAAGTTCACGTTAAAGTCCTAGAGTGGATATACAGAGACGTTCAAGGACGAGCAGTACGTGTCATGAGCAAACGAAGCATTGCAGCACAGGTGCTGATTCATTCACTTTCAGCAGCTCCTGTTGCCATGGCACTGAGCAAAATATTTGGTCATGTGACTTCTTTTCATGGCAAGATAAGCAAGAGGTGAATCCCAGTCATACTGAAAGTCGGTCAGATACTTCCCTTTTTTTTTAAATGCTGCTTTTGATGTTTGGTACATAATTTGGACGGTTCATTTTTTGTTTGTCTTTTTCAGAAATATTCTGGTTATCTGTCCACAGCAGAAAAAAAGAATGAAAGAGCACCTGGAACATGAAGCAAGAGAGCAAGAAAGTGGAATGTATTTTGTAATATCTTCTTAAATTCTTATTTATTCTTGATAAACCGTGCAATTAATTCATAAAAAAAATATTACACTCCAGTCCAGTAGAGTTTTTCTCAATTGCTTAAAAAACAAACACTAAACCCCATCTCTGAAGCAAATGCTCAGCGGCCTTAACATATTTGTCAAATAAACCACTACAAAACCTTAAACAAGTTCTGGTATGGCACTATTTGCAAATCTCATGCACTCTTTTTGAGTTCTCACTGAATCACATTTTTCATTATTCTTTTGATTCTCACTCACGTTCACACATTCAAATGGACTCATGTTGGAGAACGGTGAACACGAGTGGCAAAAGTTAAACACCACTACAACACAGCTGTCATCACTTACACACAACGACTCAAAAGTGTTCACACTCATTTCTAATCATGCGATCAAAGCAACTCTTCAAAATACAAACATTTCAGAGCGAACAGATGCACTGGACGTGATATGAACGTCCATTATTCTTTTAATTGAACGTTAATCATTTGAGCTGCAGTTCATCAGGACGATAAACACAAACACAATAAACTCATGCATCAGTCAATCCTTCATTAACACTAGAAATTATGCGAAGAGTTCAACAAGTAAAAGGAGATACAGTTCTATATGAGCTGATCTCTTATCATCCCCTGAGGAGAGGAAGAGGTAGACCTGGAGCAGGATGTGGACAAAGAAGATGAGGACCACAATTATCAGATGCGATTCAAGCAAACCTCAGTTGACCATGTTGTAAAGAATGGGTTGACCCTGAGAGAGGCTGGACGGAGGGTTCAGCTCAACCTCAGCACGTCATTCGGACTTTTCGACAAGAGCACAGGTGAAAAAAATAAAATAAAAATTAAAAAAACAACTTTTCTCTACTGTCTGCAGTACAATGTAGCCTGCTATAAGCTCCATCCGTAATTTTTGGTACCCAATCTGCTCTGTTCCAAAACTGACATGAGCAACCACGATTTTCAGTCCTCCCACCATACTCTCCATTCTTTAACCCCACTAATGTTTTGTTATTTAGTTTTTTTCAGCATGGCGGTGGAAGGTTTTTGATCACCAGTCCTACAGGATATCCCTCATTCAAGCCATGGAGGAGACCTGTGAACTAACTGTGACGTGGATGAAGTGCATCAGTATATTTATGTACTGTAACAAAGTTCGTAGTCACGGGAAGAAGGAGGCGGGAACCGGCGAACATTTAAATACTTTAATAATCAAACAAACACAAAATGAAAGTAAAGCGGCAGCCCCTCGCGGACGACTGCTGCACACAAAATAAAGTCCAGGCCTGGTCCTCTCTCGTCTTTCACTGTCGTCACTCCTCCTTTTATCCTTGCGGAGCTCCTCCGTGGGACTCGAGAACCGGTGAGTGGTGCAGGTGTTGCTCATTATCAATTACTCCACCGGCCTCTCTCCGTTCCCACGGCTCTCGGCCCCGTCCCCACTCGTCACATGGGGTATATAAGCTTTCATGATAAACGTGACTCAGTATAACATTGCGACTACAGTAAAAAAGCTTTTAATGTTCTAAAAACACAGATTTATGAGCAGTATTGGATTTGAAGATGTTAGAAACACACGTCATTGTTGCCATGTGGTGAATTTGGCCAATCGTGAAACTGCTGTGTCGACATCAGCGCTCCTGCAGTCGCTCTGAAAAAGCTGCGCCAGCTGAGTCAGCCGGCTGCTCTCGAAACGATATCGCGGTACTTTGATGCCACACGTGACAGTGACGTAGCGTCGGCGCCGGTTCAAGTCGGACAAAATTTCTAACCGGCATGCACTGCTTCAAGTCAGCCGCCGATCGGTTTGCGCGGCGCCGCATGAAGTCGAACGCACCTAATATCTCTGAAAATAGCAAACCCAGATTACATTAGGCCTATTAGAAAAGTGGAACTGTTACAAGTGTTTAAGTTTGAGCACAGCAGTGTGTAAGTGGTGCAAGCAGAACTGTATTTCAGTCAGTGGCGGCTTGTGGGTTTTAAAATAGAGGAGGCACACTAATTGTATTGGTCTGGGATCCCTGCCGATTATTATAATTTGCTTAACCACTTTAAAATGGCTTTTTGGTTGCTTTTAGTCAGAAAACGTAAAGAAAACGACATACATACAGCAAGATAATATAATTTCACTTACCTGGCCTATCACTTGAAGCAAACATCCATCCCTTCTTAAAAGTCTGTTAAAAGAGAGCTGGCTGTTGCGCCATTTAATTAAGCCGACTGCTGTAGCCTATATCCAGCTTAGACTGTTTCCCCAAATTTGTATATAGGCCTATACTGTTTGAATGACAGCTTGGTAAATCTGTTGGCAATCAAATATTCAATATCGCTACTCATCATAAGTACTTGGTACATTATCAGCGCAGCGACAGACGTTCAAACTAATATCACGCAATTTACGTCTCTGATGATTGGTTGATATCAGAAAGGAGGCTAGCCTCCCCTGCGAGGGTTCTTTTCTCAACACTCCTCAGCGCTGAAAGTGAACACTCGATGCTGATTGGCTCATTTTTGTTACCAACGGAGGCACGAGAGCTCAGCCCTCTCCCCCGGCCTCCCCCTACCCTTCTCTGTCACCTAACGGTTGCAATTACATCCGCAGATTCGGCACATTTGCGATAGAAAAGCGGCGCGTTCACGTTATTTTATTACAACTGTGAAATTACAAAAAAAATACACATTCTGAGAATTGAACGGAAATGAATTGTGAATTTTATTAACATTAAATCGTCCTCCTCCCATTTTCACCTCAAAATTATGGGGAAGCTGTGCCTCCCCTGCATCCCCCGACGAGCCGCCACTGCAAACAGAGTGACACAAACAGTGAAATCAAGTGCTGTTAACTTCTAAATTAGCACTGCAAGAAGCAATGCTTGGCCAATTACAATGTAGGAATGATTATTGTTTGAGGAATGATTATTACTTTTATTCAGGTGTTTTTTTCCAACAATTTTTTTTTCTTTTTTTTCTTTTTTTTTCTTAAAAAGGTCTTGAGTGTAGAACAATACTTTGCATTAATTATTCTGGTGCTAATTTAGAAAGTTTTACTCATTATTAAATAAATTGTGTTTTTGTGTGGGGTTATTTGAATGGTGCACACTCACATGAGATAATAGTTTTCTATACAAAAAAAACAAACATTTTATTTATGTATGGTGCAGGTTTATTTTGCCATGTTTGTGACATGACCAGTGGTGTTTCATTAATCACTGGAGAGACTCCTCTGTAGAAATGGTAGTAGCATAGTGTTTAGCGATGTGAATAGCAGAAAGAGAATGGAACACACTTATTATTGTGCTTTACCAGCAGAGACAGTACGTCCAAAGAACACTAGATTGTAATCAGAACCTAAAGCAGAGAATTGAAATTGCCACAGACAGATCTGGCAATCAAAATAAAATAGGCTGTAAAAAAAAAAATTAAAAAAAGACTCTAACCCATGAAAAGACACTTCAACCTGATGTGAAACAAGATCAAACTCAATCCTGACCAGACCCCAGAGTGGGCAATAACAACACTAAAAAACATGTTTAAAATGGTCAGCTCTTTTAGCAGTGTAAAGGCTGCTGGTTACCAGAGCAATCATGTAGTGATTATTTTCACCAACAGAGAGGGCTGCGAGGTATACTGGTTATTTGGTTGTGCGTGCTACTTGAGCAATGAAGAACCTGGACGAGAGCATCAATTATCAAACGAGACACCATTTTCTGTTTTAAGGTAGTCACATAATAACTATTCAAGTTAGGTTAATGTAATACTGTTTGTAACAAGGCCTAAACAGAGTGCGGAATTGTTTTGTACACAATTTTGAATCGGAACTCTCGCACATTCACAGAAAACAGATTACCTCCTCTTTGTAAAATAAGATGGATGGTAACTGTGTGAAATTACAGCCCAAGCTAAACAGATTAAAATAATAACAATAATAATCAACTAAACAATTACACTTGCAACAATTATGCAGAAAGCACATACTTTGTGCTTAAAATTAGCCAAAGGTCCATTTCTAAATTCACAACATTTAAAAAAGTTTAAAAAGTTGTAATTACCCTAGTGAAAAAAAAGTATACTAAGTATACCTGCAGCCAGACTAATTGTCAGTATACTTCAAGTGTGTTAATGATTAGTTAACTTGAAGTGTGCTATTTTGGAACAACTATTTTTGTACTAAGTGTATTTTAGTTGTAATTAAATTATACTAAAGTATAACTTTAAGTGTATTTAGTGTACTTTTCTGTACTAAATTGGAACAACTTTAAGTACACTTAGTACACTTTAAGTATATGCCTATTTACATGCTTGATTAGTGATATTAAAAAGTGTACTTTTTTTGTATTATGAGTACATTACAAATTAATTATGAGTGTCTTTGAAACACACAAGCAATATACTATAAATGTATTATTTTTGAGTAAAAATATGC
>NW_015664220.1:319-1237 GCF_001515625.1 Sinocyclocheilus rhinocerous | reverse complement strand
CCAAAAATGGACAACTCTACAATAGATTCATTACAGCTCAAAATCAGCCTAAAATATGACACAGCTCATCTTTACTCATCAGTATCATCCCTATCACTCTCATCAGAGCTTCATCCCATGTATCTCTTTCCTCTGTTTTCTGGGAAACATTTGCACAATATTGGCAGACATTAAGGTGACCAGATGTGCCACTTCTCGGGGACATGCACTTTGATGTCATACAACGATCATTCTACACAGCGCAAACAACCAACACCGGGTTATTTTGGGCAATTTAGAAATCCTGTGCAGAACCTGTTCCTGCAACACATTGTCACCCCCAACTCGTCACATATGGACGCTTGGTCAGGATCCTTTGGCGTCATTTTTCAACATGCAGGGATTCACAGACTTCTGACCAGAGCCCGTGGCGTTGAAATTTGACGTGTTAGGGAAGCATCCCAGCAAACATGCCACTTCGGGGCCCGTGTGGGCCCACTGTGGGCAGCCCGCTGTGGGCGCCAATACCGGCGTGAAAATGGGGCCCGGGTGTGACCCGAGTGTGACAGCCCAAAGTGTGGGCTGAGTGTGGGCTGGCCCACACAAAGCAAAGTGGGCCCCCAATGGGGCCAATTGTGGGCCCATAACATGCCCACAGATATGTCCACACTGTGGGCTGGGTGTGGGCACAGTGGGTAGAGTATGGGCTAGTTGTGGGCATTATGGGGGAAGTGTGGGTAAACTGTGGGCTGAGTGTGGACACAGTGGGGAGAGTATAGGCTGGCTGTGGGCATAATGGAGGAAGTGTGGGTACACTGTGGGCTGGGTGTGGACACAGTGGGGCAAGTGTGGACATAGTGGGGCAAGTATGGGTACACTGTGGGCTGAGTGTGGACATAGTGGGGCAAGTATGGGTACACTGTGGGCTGGGTGTGGACA
>NW_015664220.1:0-233 GCF_001515625.1 Sinocyclocheilus rhinocerous | reverse complement strand
TGCCCTCTATTTGTCCTAAGTAGCGTCCCAGCTGAAAATGTGTACATAGGGCCCCAGTAGACCTCACAGTATGCCCACACTTTGGAGGGAAATGTGGACATAAACCTGTGTTGGGCCTTTGTGGCCTTAACAAATAACAAAACTTTGCACCTGCAGAATGATGCAATATTACTATTAATGCACATGCTGAATAATTGCACATGTTGAAAGTAGAAGTAATTAATTAAGAGTCA
>NW_015664219.1:320-538 GCF_001515625.1 Sinocyclocheilus rhinocerous | reverse complement strand
AACAGAAAACATGCTATTGAAATTCAACAATTAAGATAAAGCTGGTAAAGTCTCGTTTTTTGACTTGAATGACTTGAATTTGAAAATCAAATTTTTTATAAATTAATTTATAACACACACACACAGTTTTATTACACAACTTCAATGGGTGTGTCTTGTTACCGATTAGACAAACATTTTGATGGTGGTTTTAGCCACAGAACTAAAATTGAACACAG
>NW_015664219.1:0-192 GCF_001515625.1 Sinocyclocheilus rhinocerous | reverse complement strand
CATTTTGCAGTAGTGTTCAGTGTCAAAGAAGATGCAGAAGTCACGCTATTGACGTTCAAAAATAGCTTGCGAAACCCTCCAAAGTGTCTCCAGTATTACTGCCCCCTAGAGGAAGATACTGCAGTTGTTTTGACTGAATTTGACATTCAAATAGGGATGTAACGGTATGAAAATTTCTTATCACGATTATAG